>NW_014577741.1:168327-171720 GCF_000485595.1 Priapulus caudatus | reverse complement strand
GCACACCTCTAGGTATACGTACAAGTTATGTAGTATACCTGAGCGGTATACGTACAAGTATGTTGTATACCTAGGTATACGTACACGGTATGTATGATATACGGGAGGTACGTACACAAGTATATAGTATACACTGGGGTATATAATATTATGTATATATTATAGGGTATGTAGTATGCCTGATATATAATATATATATATACGAGGTATGTAATATACCTGAGGCAATACGGGAGCGTCTTCGCTCAGCATTAATGGCTACTGAGCCGACGACAATCTTCACAACGGTATAATTGTCATTAATCGTAACTTAACTGACTGAATGGTTTTTTGTGGTATTCATTCTCAGGCATTTCTCACACGTATAACAAATTAATGTTTCATTTCCATAAAGGCTTGTTCTGGTCTATCGCTAATAAGCCATATCGAAGTCCCCGCGCCATTTGAGACAGATACAGGGGCGTATAAGTTGCCCTTTATAAACATTTTAGGATAGGAGTGGTTTAGCGTGTTTGATCCATAATTCTCTTCACTAATAATCGTACTTCAATTAACAGGTGCCCCGTTTCTGTTTACAAAACATTACAAATTGATTGTGCGTCATTATGGATATTTTCGCCAATGGTTGGTGTAATCACACCGGCAAGATGTTGCTCCGAATCGCAAGGCATGTGATTCGCGGAGGATGCATGCGGAGACACCCTAATATTATTTATATTATTGGTGTGTTCTACTGTTACAGCCGCCACGACGTCACACTAGCGGCGTTGACCCTGATTACTATGGTAGGCTGTAGACAATAATGTAAGATACGGCGAGTTGCACACATTGCTAAGCCTGGACTTGAATAGCCAATTTATTCGAACACGAATTGAGAACTGGTAAAACCTCGTAAATCGAATCTCGTTGCTTCGTCTAATCAGTAAGAAATGCGGGCGCGTATATATTTTCGGCTTCTGTGAACATTCATCGTATCGAACAGAACCCATACGACGCCATTTCCCCGACTGCCCATGCTATCTTCTACATTATCACACGTGATCTATAGGTGTGTATAAAAATAACAAATTATAATTAGGAAATAATTGTCGTTCTCAAGAAACCTATAGGAGATCAACAGCTAAGCATCGCCAGAATCATGTTTTAACGGCTAGTGTTTTAATCCGTTAATATTTGCGCGATTAATTGAGAATAATTGCTAATTCTATGCGAAGATAACTCTACTCTTTACATTACATTTATAATATTTTGTTGAATCTCGAAAAGTCCCGCACCCCCATTTCCGCACAACTGGCATTAATTGCGCAGCGTCATGAAAAGCCTATATATTTACTATATCTATCTATCTATCTATCTATCCATCCATCTATCTATCTATCTATCTATCTATCTATCTATCTATCTATCTATCTATCTATCTATCTATCTATCTATCTATCTATCTACCTATGCATCCATCTATCCATTTATCTATCGGTGTACAAGCGGCATTTAATCAATTTTCTGCTCGCTCTTTTACGGTGTTTCATACAATACGAGAATGGCTTATTCTGTTTACCTACGATTCGCGCGTTATTGCGGTAAGAAATTTATATACTGAGCAAAAACGTATCTATACCCATCCTACCATAGTTAAACTGGAAGCATTATAATTATTAAAGTGAGGTATTGCGATAAACAATCTTCATGTCAATAACTGGTATGTTTGAAGACAACTCTATTATAAAATTTAAATAAACCTTAATTACTTATTTAATGTTGTTTCAGTAACTATATATACAATAACACAGATTTAATCCGACGCTGCAGCATAGGGAAATTATAGAAGGTTGCCCTCATTATGGTTATTAAAGGGAAATAGTCTGACTTAGCTGAATAGCTGGTAGGCATCTCAGTTTGGCCGAAAATCCCTTCCACCAATGATTGACGGGGCTTGCGTATACATCACATTTTGCTATACTTGCTAAAACTATTCGTATTAGTACTACGAGAGCTCTTTTTCAATTGATTTTGTAATTACTAAAGTGAAACACTTGAATAAAAACTTTTTCAAACTGTACTCGTGACTATGTGCTCTCTGCTTTAAATACAGAATGTTATTTCTTGGCAAGTACTCGGTATGTGCAAACCCATACGTCACGCTATGCCACAGCATACAGGGGCCTAAGGGAATTCGGAAAAAATACGTGCTTTATAATTATTAGGAATAGGCATTAGAAGTTATAAAAACAATTCGATATTTGTTATTAGACACGCATCCTAGTCCATGAAGACGTGCGTCGCGTATATATTCAGCTATCCGTAGATGTTCGTGTAAACGATCCCCGTGTCCCGTTATTACCTAACGAAGCGAGCATTACCGATTATGTTCGACTCCTCATGTGTCATGGTGTTTACAATATTCGCAATGCGTTAAGTCGCAATGCGCATACGACACACAAGTAGCCATTAACTTCATTGCTGATTTATCGTGAGCTTCCAGCATCTGGTATGATTGTACATGCTGTATACGTAGTATAGGGTTTCAGTAGGGAGGATTCCTCGTTGATCCTCATACGTTTTGGAAACCTGTGAAGGTCTTTATATTATTACAATATTCTTACAATAGTTATTGTAATTACAGTTGTAGTTGTAATTACTTGTTATTACTTGTTAATTACTTGTAATTACTTGTAATTACAGTTGTAATTACAGTTATAGTAATTGTAGTTACAGATATCCCTTTCATGCCGTAGTAGGCTATTCAACGTACAGCGTGCAATTTACCTAACCAGGACAGAAATTGACAACACTTTGCGCGTCCGTGCCAACAAGATGCTAGAGAATGTCGGGGTTGAAGGAAAGATAGCGAGAATTATAAAGGAAGGGTGTGGAGGGATGGAAGGAGAAAGGAAAAAGCGAAACAAAGGTAATAAAGATAGCTATTGTGATAGCAAATTAATAACTGATTTCGAATTAAATTCTGTTTTCCTTCAGGCATAACGGAGCGGCCTAAATATAATTACGACATATTATATAGTAATAATTGCGGCAATATAACCCCGTAATAAACCGCTACGTGCTTCCATACATCTAGCGTACGTAGGTGGCAACAGAACATTAGTATGTTCGAGAGAATATATCAACGATAGAAAGATATAACTTTAAATATTTCAACCCGTTCTGCTAAGTTTATTCCATACTATGTAGACCAGGGTGACAACACGGACATCCAGATGAGAGACCGGATACCAGAGAAGCGTCGCCTGAGAGGTGTTGATCCTGCCCGCTAAGCGCGAATCTTGCGCGCAGTTCCGCGGCAAGGCGCACGCGACCGCGGGAACGTACAGCTTCTTAGCTCCAAAATTTAGGTCAAGTGTTCACTTTGTGAAGAAAGCACCAAATTTTGCACAC
>NW_014577741.1:158461-164109 GCF_000485595.1 Priapulus caudatus | reverse complement strand
AATGTCAAGCAGCACGCTTTGCTTCTGCCAACCACAACACATAACCCACCCACCCACATCTCGTCTCGCAGATATGCCGTCCGATAGATGGCACCACTAGTCTTCAAAAATGTATCGTCACTGTTCGCAGGGTGCCCTGCATCCGTGCGCCAAATCCATAGGCCGGCGCACGGATGCATGGCACCCAGCGAACAGTGACGATACATTTTTGAAGACTAGTGGTGCCATCTATCGGACGGCATATCTGCGAGACGAGATGTGGGTGGGTGGGTTATGTGTTGTGGTTGGCAGAAGCAAAGCGTGCTGCTTGACATTTACAGATGAGTGACCACATGTTCTGATAAAAAGCACTGTTGATGCAGTATCGGATTCTAAGCTGATTAGCAAGATGAAGTTCTTCGTGGCACTCTCTGCTCTCGTCTGCGTGGGTAAGTATCGGAGCATATGCAACAAAGTGCACTGATGACATGCAGATCTTTGAGTTCTCGTAGTTTCGATATAATTATCCACTTACTTAAAAAGATGTAAATGATGAATGTAAAATCTTTGCATGTCGTACGCATTAAGCTTTCCTACCGTACGCATTGTTATTAATGTCTTGGCGATTTCATTTTCACCACCTGACGTTTAGACTGCACGTCGATTGTGGATGATGTGAATATGGTGCATATGTACGTTCCACGGGTTAGCTGATAACACTCGTGCATTATTGTATCTCTAGCGGTGGCCGCTCCTTTTAGCGGTGGAATAGAGAAGCGTCTTGGCGTTCCTGTCCAAGCAGAGATTGACTGCCTTGACCGAGGATTGAACTTCTCATCGGATGCGACCGACTGCCAGGTACGCGGTTTTTGTCTTCCAACATATGAACACTGTGCTTACTCTTTATAGTGCATGAATCTTCTTTATATGAAAATGCGGCGCCATCTCGGCGGATCCGACTTCACGGCGGAAGCGACCGACGCCGCATTTCTCTGCACATGCATACGTGCACGTAGTAGTTGCATGCATATTGTCTGACCGAGGTTCAGGTGTGACTGCACGGTAAACTGCAATGACGGGAGCGACGAGGCCGGCTGTGCTCCAGCTTGCGACCCCGCCGCCTGCAGGCTACCCGACTGCAAATGCAGCAATGCCGAGATCCCAGGCGGATTTCTTGCTAACGAGATCCCACAGATGGTGCTGATTGGCTGGGACGAGACTCTGAGAGTAGAGGACTACAACCATCTTCTGCAGCAGGTAGACACAATGGCTGTGTATTAGATGTGTACATAATTTCATGATGGCAATAATGCAAATCATGATCAGTCCATGTTTCTAGCGATAGCTTTCCGTGAACGTTCGATATGATATTCTCAATCTTTTTTATTAGATCTTGAAGAAGGTTAGCCATGAGAGAAGGAGAGAGCCCAGACTCAATTCCAATGGTTGTCCAGCCGTTGCTACTTTCTTCACCAGCCATCAGTTCACTGACTACGCTGCTGTACAGAGCCTGTATTCTGAGGGACACGAATTTGCTGCTCACTCTATTTCCCAAGTAACTTAGATAAAATCAATCGCACCATTACAACGTGATCAAGATAGCTGCATTGCTAATTATTGCAACAATAATAAATAATGTTTAATAAAGATACGGACTATGAATACAAACACTTTATTGCTTTCATACCTCTATTTATCTCTCTCTCACTTTCTCTCTCTCTCTCTCTCTCTCTCTCTCTCTCTCTCTCTCTCTCTCTCTCTCTCTCTCTCTCTGATAACATTTCGGTTCTGATAATTTTAGCAAAAAGCTGCCAGCTGAACAATGGCACAGTAAGAATGAATTGTCAGCTGAGTACTCTGGCCAGAGAGTGATGTTCAACAACCTCGCTGGCGTGCCACCAACGGCAGTGAAAGGCGTGCGCTCCGCGTACCTCCAGACAAAGGGCGCTGACAACGTAATGCTGATGCAGGAAGAAGGATTTGCCTATGATTCATCCTACCCCACGGACAAGATGGACTCTCCTTACTGGCCGTACACCTTTGACTACCAGTCCAGCGCTGGCTGTGCCGTCCCACCGTGCGTGACCGAGTCCGTTCCTGGTATGTGCGAAGATTCTTCCTATGACAAATATTGTTGTATGTGTTGTGCGCATCATAGGAGTTTAGGAGCGCTATTATGAACGCGAGCAGTAAATTTCAGCTGTAAAGCGGAGCGAAGTTGACTCGCCAATATTTGTCATAGGAAGAATCTTCCTATGACAAATAGTGTCATAGGAGAGCGTATATGCGTATGTCGTATTTGTCATAGATGCAAGCAGAACATCCGAACATCCGAGGGAAACTCCCGTTAATAAAAATAACTGTAATTTTTATTTTCAAACAGGTGGTTCCTGAACGACGGCTATTACAACATGGAGGCCCTCCAAGAGTTCCTGGACGCCATTCAGGAGCAGCCAGATGTATACATGGTCACCTACAGTCAAGCTCTGGATTGGATCAAGAACCCTGTTAGGGCTGCCGACATCAGCAGCTCCGGAATGTTCGGCTGTGACTACGCCGACCGCACCCCACTCTGCGCACACCCCAACCTCTGTGGATACCTGAACGTCACTTACGCACCCAACGATGAGGAGCATCCAGGCGACAGGTTCTTCCAGACCTGCAGCGAATGCCCCGAAGTTTATCCGTGGGTGGATAACCCAGCAGGAGAATAAGCTGCTCTGTGACAACTCCAGGGAGCTTGATATAGACGACACGGACCGCCCGATCAAAGAATTCTTGACCAATCCTATATATTAGTTTGCCCTAACATTCGCAGAAGGAATCAAAACATTTCTCATTGCCTTCTGCAAGTTAATAACGCGCTTGCTTTTACGCTCAATTTGACTAGACTGTGGGAAATTTCTCTCACATTTTCTAGTACTTGTTCAATTTAGGATCGCAATATATGCGTCTGCTACAATAGTTAGTTAAACGCGATTCGTAGAATAGTGTATGTTAGGACGCTAGTTTCATGACACAGCATTACTGATAACGTCGGATATGCGTGTGTGCGTGTGTGCGTGTGTGTGTGTGTGTGTGTGTGTGTGTGTGTGTGTGTGTGTGTGTGTGTGTGTGTGTGTGTGTGTGTGTGTGTGTGTGTGTGTGTGTGTGTGTGTGTGTGTGTGTGTGTGTGTGTATATAGTGATTGACGCACTGTTTGCAATGAAATAAAAACGCCAATTTTTATTAAATGCCAACCAACGTTCATTGACGCTTCGTATAAATTCTGTGATACCAAACAAGTCATTATATGCATCACGGTCTGTCTGTCTGTCTGTCTGTCTGTCTGTCTGTCTTTCTGTCTAGCTCTCTTTCTCTTTCGCGCTCTCTCTTTCTTTCTCTCCATATATATATATATATATATATATGGAACGATTTTACGTCTATTTGTGACGACGGATTAAGGTTTGAGCACTGGAGTAGGCGAGGTACGGTCCGGCATATTAGATAGTTACCAGGCAGGGTACGTTCCGGTATACCGGACCGTACCCAGGGTACGTTCCGGAAGTACCCAGGGAGACATAGACCCTATCAGCTTAACCAGAGAGACATGATACAAGATTGCGTGACACAGCTTTGCTGTTGATCCTATGGCTATCAGCGCTGCGCGCGGATGAGACGCGCAGTTCCGCGGGATATGCGCACGCGACCGCGGGGATGTTCAAGTATATGAAGCGCTGTCCGCAGTGGAGACGTGCGCCAAAATCCAGGCCCGGCGCACGTCTCCACAGCGGTCAGCGGATGGTCTGTAGTTTTAAAAGATAACAATGAAGACTTTGTTCTAAATAAGAACTATCGGTGGCTAAATAAGAGCAACATATATACCATTGAATTTCTTTATTAGTATGTCAAAGGGCTTGTTGAGGGTCCATTATGCAGAGCTTCCAATTGAAATGGCCCATGACATTGTCAAGTGGAATTGTGTTTTTCGGAACCCCAAAGAAAATGTCTCCCTCTTACATGCACCCCTTCCCTGATCAATCACGCATTCAGGCGTAAACAATAACAGAGATAAAATTCTGTTGAGTTTGTGGCTATTGACGCGCGTGCATTGACGTACAAGACCGTTGAAAGCACAGGCACTTGGAACGTCTCAATAAAAATAAATATTCACAAAATTTTTCACAATGATTGACCGCCTGTGTGCAAAATAGGTGAACGTATGTCAAACAGATATACGGGTAATAATTAGTACTTACTGTGACATATCGGTGACTAACTGACACCACTAAATTGATAAAATGTTCCATGCACCTTAAGAAATTGTGAGAAATTACGAGGTTATCATTGCAGAACTCTCCAACACCGCCCATCCTCATGTCACAAAGCTATATGTAAACAAACACGCGTGTTGCGAGGTGCCTGCCTCCGATATCCATTTCGAGGCCCGCTAAGCCAAGCATAAAGCGCGCGGGCAAGACGTCACACACACAGCTACGTTCATTGGCTAAAACAATCGAGTAGCGCGGTTAGGGATTTTCGGAATTATTTAATTTTAAGAAAAACTTCAATGTTCAATATATGACGTACTTGTTCACTTCCGAAAGCGGGTAAAAATGCCGAATGTTTCCACTTCGATGCGAAATGCACCGGCCGGACATTTTATTATTTACGAAAAGTAAACAAGCTGGTGAAAGACAGTTGGTACAGTGACTGGTCACGTCGGTGACGCTCCATTCATGCCCATCAACGAAGAAGGCGGGGCTTATTCTGATTACGGAGATGCGAAAATGCAACAGAAGGACGTAGCGCAGTGCGCTAAACAGCGTGTTATTTTCGTATTTGTGCCAAACTCTATCGTAGGAAACCGTTCTAGCCTAGCTTTGGTGCTGTAATGGGTCCTACCTTTCAACTTATAAAAACACGGGTGCGGCGTAGGCTGTGATTGGAAGACACAAAGTGTCAATCCGCGGCGCGCCTCGGCATCATAGCCGCATCACGTCTAGATACTGGTATGCTTACGTGATCCGTGAAGATGAGGCGCTCTTGCTTGTGGCCGCAATACTGGCTTGACCCGTCTCGGTCGCACTGGACCCACCGCACTGGACTGGGCCGGGTAGGCTAGGCTGGGCCGAGCGTATTACTGAGAGCAGATCCCAGTATTTATACCACAAGCTCAGCGTGGGTAGGGAGGCCTACCTTCCCATCATGCTTCTCGAGAGACGCGTGATCGAGTCGTGTTTTATGTCACGTACATCACATGACAAGCCAGACATCACCCCAGAGGTTTCGTTTCTACAACCGGTGAAAATCACGTGATCGCTGTCATAGCCACCAGGGATGCTGTGCATCGATATGTATATATATCAGAAGCGAATAGCAAACATACAACAAACAAAACTATTTTTATTTACTTATAATAATGCGTATACGCGTACAAATATTAATAGCGTGTCTATGATCACGAACGACTTGTAAGCACAGAGAACTGATTCACGAACTATCAAAATTGGTTTATTGTCGCTAGAATATCGCAAACATTGCTTGGTGTTTGAAACTTCAGCCAATACACAGTGATTAGCGGTATGCGCACCAGTAGACGCTAACACACACACAACTAGACAGAGGGCACTCACGGAGAGTGCATACCTCCGCGAGCATGTAACATGTATGGGCTCGCCGGTGGC
>NW_014577741.1:132526-158451 GCF_000485595.1 Priapulus caudatus | reverse complement strand
GTTGAGAGAGAGAGAGAGAGAGAGATCGAGAGAGAGAAGATAGAGAGGTGTTTGCGTTGATTTGTGTTGGTGTGTGACAGAGAGAGAAGAGAGCGCGAGCACAGAACCAGAGCAGGTGTGCGCCTGCGCGGTGTGTGTGTTGAGCGAGAGAGAGCGAGAGATTGAGCTGGTGCCGCGCTGTGTTGTGTGTGTGTGACGAGAGAGAGATGTGTGCATGTTTGTGTTTGTGTGTGTGTGTTTGCGCGCGCGCGTGTGTGTGCATGTATGTGTGTGTGTGTGTGTGTGTGTGTGTGTCGTGTGTGAGAAAAGCGAGAGAGTGCAGAGAGAGAGGTGTGCGTGTTTCATGTTGTGTGTGGGACAGAGAGAGAGAGAGAGAGAGAGAAGAGAGCAAACCAGAGGGATCAGGCATGCTCAGCCGAAAAGCCGTTGACACCGTTGGCTGTCTGACGTTGGGCCCAACGTTGTCCAATATGACGTTGGGCCAACCGTTGGCACGGCGGAGCAAAAATGGGTTTGGGCAACGTTTGTCAATATTACGGTTTGGACAACGGTTTGGCACGCTGAGCAAAAAGACGTTGGAATCTTAACGTTGGCTTTCTGAAGTTGCGGCCAACGTGTGGCAATAATGACGTTGCCGGCCAAACGTTCGCAATATTGACGGTTTGCGGCCAACGTCGCCCCACCGTTTGAGGCCAAGCGTTGGGCCCAACGTTGGGCGCAACGTTGGGCCCAACGTTAGTCACGTTAGCGACTGAGCTGAAGACAGCCGATTGGCCAACGTTGCGCCCAACGTCCAGACGCCAACGTTGAATCAACGTCTTTTGCTCAGCGTGCCAACGTTTGGCTCCAACGTAATATTGACACGATTTGGCCCAACCGCTTTTTGCTCAGCGTGCCACGTTCGGCCCAACGTCATATTGACAACGTTGGCCCAACGTCAGACAGCCAAACGCGTGGTGTCCAACGGCTTTTTCAGCTGAGCACCGCCTGATCCCTCTGCGTTCTCTCTCATCTCTCTCTCTCTCTCTCTCCTGTCACACACAAACATAACACGCACACCTCTCTCTCTCACTCTCTCGCTTTCTCACACACCACACCACACACAACACACACCACCACATACACTGCAACACACACGCGAGCGGCGGCAAACACACACACACAAACACAAACATGACACATCTCTCTCTCTCACACACACACATACACACGCGCCAACACCTCTCTCTCGCTCTCTCTCGCTCACACACACACGCAGCGCGCGCACACCTCTCTAGGTTCTCTCGCGCTCTCTCTCTCTCTGCTCACACACACCAACACAAACACGCCACACCTCTCTAATCTCTCTCTCTCTCTCTCTCTTCTCTCTCTCTCTTCACACCACACACACACACACACACACACACACACACACACACACACGCACGCGCGCGCGCTAGCGCGCGCGCACACCTCCTCTCTGCTCAGACTCTAATACACTCCCCTCTCAGGTTTCTCTCTCTCTCTCACACACAACCGCTGCCGCGCGCGCAACCTCTCTCTCTGACACATACACACATCCCTCTGTTGGTTCTTCTCTCCCCCCCCACTCTCCGTCTCTCTTCTCTCTCTCTCTCTCTCTCTCTCTCTCTTGTCACACACACAAACACAAAACACGCACGACCTCTCTCTCTCCCACACACACAACACACACACACCACCACACACACACACACACCACACACCACACACACAACACACACACACACACAGCACACACACAACGCACACCTCTCTCTTTTTTCTCCCCACTCTCTCGCGCTCTCGTCTCTTTCTCTCGTGCTTCTCTCTCTCTCTTCACACACACATACAACACGATGCACACACCTCTCTCTTCTGAACATACACACTCCCTCTCTGGTTCTTCTCTCTCTGTCACGCACACAACACAAACAGCGCCACACCTCTCTCTCGTTCTCTCTCTCTGCTTCTCTCTCTCTCTCTCTCTTTCTCTCTCTCTCTCTCACACAACACACACACACACACACAACACACAGCCACTCACAACACACACACACACACACCACATGCGACACCTCTCCCTCTCTCCTCTCTCTTCTGTCAACACAGCACACAAAACACGCACCACCTCTCTCTCCCTCTCTCTCTCTCTCTCTCTCTCTCTCCTCTCTCTCCTCTGCTCACACACACACGCACACCTCTTCTCTTCTTCTCTTCTCGTCTCTCTCTCTCTCGTCATCTCTCTCTCTCTCTTTCTCTCTTTCTCTCTCTCTTCTGCTCTCTCTCTCTCTCTCTCTCTCTCTCTCTCTCTGACAACATACACATCCTTCTCTGGTTCTCTCTCTCTCTCTCTCTCTCTCTCTCTCTTCTCTTCTCTCTCTCTCTCCTCTCTATCTCTCTCTCCGAAAATGCGGTAACAAAATCGGCAACTAATAAATATTCTGTTCGAAAGATGCATTCCAGCCAGTATGTTTCTATCAGTGACATCGTTAAAAACATTGTACCATTGATTGATGCGTATGTCAAGTGGTACAATCGTTAGGAAAACCGACAACAGCAGCTTACGTTTGCGTGACTTAGCAGAGTGTTTGTGAAACTGTGTGCAAGTCACACGGTAGAAATTCGACAGATTAGATATTTATTTGATTTCGATTTTACGAGGAGAATTATATTAAAGAAGGTAAACGAGAAATACGACGATCAATGGACAAACAAATTAGGCGGTTGATTTAAAGGTAAAGGACACAAACACTCCTTCAGAACTGGAGACATTTATCACTCTCGCTGAAAACAAAGCCGATCTTGCTCGTTTCTTGTCAGAGGAATTGATCATCTCTAGTGAACTTGCGGTAAAGAGATCATTGTGTGTGGAGGGTTTACGAAATAACGAAAACGATATGTACCTCGGAACGTGATGTGTCAACACTTTGAGCAAACCACGAGAAGGCTGACACGTGAATTGTTCTTCATGCGTGCGATGCTGCAGAACCACGGATATAAGCGAACGATTGTAGTTTGCAGGATACCGTGTTAGTTAATCATGTGTTAATGATGCTAAACAGTGTTTTCGGCAAAGTTGTCGCAGGGAGGTTTGGATGAATTAAGGCAGGACTTCAAAATCTCCTTGGATGATAGGAGTCCATGACATTGCAATAAACAACAACACTGGAAAGGGATTGTTAGCTTTTCATGCGCTAACGGGAAGTAGACACGACGAGTCAGTTGCAGGATTTTCTAAA
Organism: Priapulus caudatus; assembly: GCF_000485595.1. NCBI lineage: Eukaryota > Metazoa > Priapulida > Priapulimorpha > Priapulimorphida > Priapulidae > Priapulus > Priapulus caudatus. The sequence continues at coordinate 155,212 of NW_014577741.1, read as the reverse complement.
ACGCTGCATGGAAAGTATTCATTGAAGATCCAGATCGCATTCATGGGTTGGAACAGATTCTACCACTATCACCTAGAATTAATTGCTATCATCATGGAAGCATTTATATGTAAACTGTATGATCCAACGACAACATTGGTAGTCATACAGGAGATTCGCTTGTCGAAGTTCTTCCAATGCAAGACGAATATTGACTATTTGCCACCAACGAAAGACGCACTATACTACATTGTCATCGAGCCCACTATCAGATCCTCATTTGGAACCAGTGTGTAGATCAGTGCATTTCTTCGGCATTTGACTGCGGTTGGTATATGGAGGATGGCATTCTGAAACCACGGCTCATGACACTGAATCCATTTCGTGCCAATACTATTGCAATAAAGACATGTGGTTGTAGTAAAGACGGACCTTGTTGCCGTACACGTAGCTGTACATGTACCAAAAACAATATGTGCTGCACCGGTGCGTGCAAATGCAACATGGCCTGCATGAACCCATACAACAATGTTCTTGGGGTGGACTGTTTTTAAAACTACATATTCTGACAATTCTGTATGCTTATATATGTTTTTATGTTGGCTTAGACTGTTGTATAGTAATGGAGTAATACCCACCTGTTGAAATCAAGATGGCGCCATCTATGCTTTTCTAAGTGTCATAATTCTGTTCTCCATTATCGAAAATGTGGGTTTAGACATCAAAATTATGTCTCTACGACGTCTTGGAGTTTAGTTATTCAAAAAACAAATTTTCACTGGCGGCGATATTGAAATCCAATATGGCCGCCATCCTATGTTCTTCTAAGTGGATAATTGGGTTCTCCACTATCGAAATGTGGGTATAGCCACCAACATTATGTCTCTACGACGTCTGGGAGTCCAGATATTTTCAGAAAAATCCATTTTCGCTGGCGGTCATTTGGATTCAAGATGGCCGCCACAATACGCAAAAGTCAGCGTGGAAACATACCAGTGGAACTCCCCAAGTATCATAGAAATGATATTTACCCGTTCCAGCCTCTACCCAAAAGTTTAGGCTCATCCTTATTTTAGCTCTTTTTTGAAATCTGCCCCCTGACTATTAGTAGAATCGCTGAAATATTGATTGTTGCGCGCAAGCGAAGCGAGCTTGCTGGACTCGACGCTCTAATGCGAGCTTGGTGCTGAATCGATAACTGCTGCTACACACACACACACACACACGAACACACACGACGAACACATCACACGAGAGGACACATTACCTCCCTGCAACTCCGTTGAGCGGAGGTAATCACACACACACACACACACACACACACACACACACACACACACACACACACACACACACACACACACACACACACACACACACACCACACCACACACACACACACACACACACAACCACACACACACACACACACACACACACACACACACACACACACACACACACACACACACACACACACACAGACCACACACACACTAACAGCAGCGCACTGCACGCACACACACCGCAATGCAACGCGAGCACGCACACACGCACACACACACACACACACACACACACACACACACAATCAAGCGCGCGCACGGACGCATACCTACGTACATAAACGCGCTCACGCAGACGTACACACACGCGCCGACGCGCAGACTCATACATAAAGTCACAGAGCAGTGAATATCCCCATATGTTGCTCCTGTTGCGGTTTCCGATAGATGGCAGCAAGAGTATAAAACACGGTATTGCGTGTTGTACGACACTAGAAGGCGTCCATAGGCACCATCGGCTCTTGAATTAAAGCATCGCACATAAATTAATTAAAATTACTTACACTAGCTGTTTTGCCCCATACACAACATCCACTTTATTCATGTTAAATAACTACAGATTCATGCTCTATGCTCCGCTTGAAACTTTTGCCAGCTCTATGACGCGAATTTCTACAAAGTAGTCGGATCACATTTCAAACACAAAAATGACAAACCGGTTACCATAGCTACGCCACTTGACGAAATGTCACAGCTACACGACAAGATCAATTTTACTTCTAATGCTTTCTAGACGTTCACGAGGCATCTAACCTGCGTGAATAATGCAAAAGAGTGCACTCTAATGACGAATTTTACCGAATAAAATGCCAAAAACCCCTTTCCTAGAATCCAAGACACACGGGTGCCACAGAAATTGAATATATAGATATAGATATGGCCTGAAAGAAAGACAAACGTATCAATACAACAGTGTGTTGCGTAAAAAACTGCTTTTTTAGTTTACGCGTACCGAAGACGAAGAAGTAGTACAACGTAAAGCAGCCCGCATCTGTTGATAGGTTGGTTGGTTGGGTTGACATTGAGCAGTCTTGTTGCCAACGTAATTTGTGATATCAGGAGACGGCTCAAGTACGTAGTTAACATTTTATAGCTTGAATTCAGTACGTAAGAAGAGGTAAATGCTGAGACCTTACCAGTTATGAAGACACGCCAGCGTGCGCCTGACGTACAAGGATTGACAAAGCTCATGTACGATATTAGAACAGTTTTATGGAAGGTTGCTCATGTGGCTTGAGTAGAAAAGCGAGACCCGTTAAACATGAAATGTGTACATATCAATGTTAAAGAGCATGTCTAATATAATTCATACTAAATACATTAGTTCCTCTGCATGCTATACTACAGGGGAAACGGGCGCATCTGAATCGTTAAAGCGAGAAGTACGCCTAGAGCTTTCTGTATGCAAGGCGGTTGCTTATGAAATTCGGCTCTTTGTCTAATTCCGGGAGATAAAACATGTTCTATACCAAAACCTTTGACTAAACCCAATATGACGATATAGGATATGTTACGCTAAATGTAATTAGAAAATAGTTAGAAATCCACTGCACCCGTAACAATTTAATAGTGTATAGTGTAATATCGCCATATACACATGCACATATGCGCCACACACACAATTATAATTCGCATTAGTATAATATATAGTTTTTAATCACTCCTGATCATGTGTGAACTACGTTAATTTAGAAGTTCTTATGAGAAAGCAATCCTTACCTGCATGTTGGGATACGATATTATGGAACTCCATACAAGAGACAATTTATATTGCAGAAAACACTAAATCCATTGTTATATTCCAATTAGGCTACGAGTAGGATCAATTTATCATCTTAAGAGTCTATATAATAGCGTGTTTAAAGATGTAGACTGTTTTAATTAGCCTATATGCCTAGATTCCTGATTTTTGGTCAAAAATTACGATTGTTCAAATCTATGTAATTGTGCTGAATGCCTAATATATGCTACAATTGTCATTTTTGTACATTTGTGTTTTTTTCAAATTGAATATGTGTTCCTATTGTCCTCACTGTATAGAGTAGAATGGGCACAAATAGTGTTAGTCTAGTGTGTTATTTCTATTTACCCCACAGTCGGGGTCAAAAGAAACAGTCACAAAAACAAAACAAAAAACTTTCGACGATGGAATTGTGATAAATTACTTTTATCATCAAGTAGCACATGTATGGACACACACACACCCACACACACACACACATATATATATATATATATATAAGTAAAGACACACGGACACCTATGAAGAGATAAGATAAATGTAAAAATAGAAATAGGTGTCAAAATTTTAGCGTAATAACATTTTGACACCTATTTCTATTTTTAAATGTATCTTATATATCTATATATATAAAGTTGTTCAGCCGAATTCCAAAAGGTGTTCTCCCTTTTTGGAAACAAAAATTAAACACTCATCAAAATAAAAATGAAACACTAATAACTAACACCAAACAGAGGTAATTTATTACAGATAACAATGTTATTAAAGCTTACTCAATGTTTAATAAATACATTTTACAGTTTGAGTTGTTACAAAACCAAGAAAACTGGTCAATGGAAATTTCAGTGGTGATTCAGTAATTAGGCAAAATGTTCACCATACATCCTCATTCTGCTCAACAATGGTATAATCAGTTAATCATCTTCACCAGAGTCAATTCATTGATATTCCTGATAAATAGTTTTTATATTTTTGATAAGTTTTTAATCTTTTTTTCTGAAATTCGCTAAATCCAAATTTCATTAAAAAACAAATATATTAAAAATCAATCATGTACATTAGATATCATTCAGGTGTGTTTTCATGCTAAGTACCATTCACTTGAAATATTAGAGTGAAAATCAATATATATATATATAGAAAATCAATATATATATATAGAAAATCAATATATATATATAGAAAATTAATATGAATCATGTACATTAGATATCATTCAGGTGTGTTTTCATGCTAAGTACCATTCACTTGAAATATTAGAGTTAAAATCAATATATATATATAGAAAATCAATATATATATATAAAGAAAATTAATATGATTTATAAATGTTTACGTACACATATCGCAAGAAATAGTGAAAAAATGTTCCTATTCAGTATTCACCCCGTATTCAGTATTCAATACTTCACACAGTCTGAGAACAATATATTATACTGTTTTCAGCACACAGTGACAGTGTGAAACTTTATATGACCACACTGTGTAGACTGGTACCCGGTCCCACCTCTCGGCTTAGTTACTCGATGACCCCCATCGAGTAATCGAGGTGGGAGCGAGTACCAGTCTACACAATGTGTAACATTATGACCACAATAAAAACAAGTAACTCATATGTATGACATGTGTATTATATATGACAAATTTAACATATATTCCATGAGCAAATTATTACCCGACGACTTAAATTTAGTCTACTAGATAACTATATATAATATTCATTATTTTATTTATATTGTACATATGGCCAAAACTCTAATCAGGATTAGCGACTAGATGGCGCCACGATAGTTGGCGCGAGTGACGTATATTTGTTTTCACACCTGACATGATCCTGCAGAGATCGGGAACAATGATCAGAGGACAGTGACACCCTTTTAAACCATTTTCATTCATTATTATAGCAACTATTTTTACCTACGGTCATTACGGCGTGCATAGGGGAACGCTTTGTTCTTAGTCATGGCATTACCTGCGTGGCAGCTAACCCTGCTGGACAAGAAACGGAGACAACAATCTGATGTTCAACAGGTAGACGCAAGGTAAGCGAGGATATGTAGGAACGTACGCACAGTGTTCGATGCTGGCATATCAATGCCAATGACAGCGGACGGCAGGCATGCACAGTGGGTTTAGGGACGAATGTTGTACGAAGCATGCATCTAGCTACGTTTCTTCGTGGCAAATGGTGGGTATACCTTGTAAAGTGCGCGTAGAACTATATCATGTATGTATGTATGTATGAACGGGAACCTTTAGATCGGTGTTTCCCTTTTTATTTTTGAGTTTCCCACCGGTAATTTCACTTTACCCGGAGATTTGGTTCCGAAGCTTCCAGGCTGATTCCAAGTAATGTTTAACCTGCTCTACGCAATCCCCATAACATCTATGTTCATTTAGCCTCAAGATGGTGAGCATCATGCACCTGCCTTTCCTCCAGCTGTGCAGGGGTGACCTCCACTTCTTGGAGCCTGTCCCACATAATCTTCCTTAGGTGTTTGTATGCCGGGCAAACTAACAGGAAATGCTTGAAGTCTTCTGGTTCTCCCTTATTGCACACAGTGAAATTTTCTTCCCCTAACCATCTCCTGGTTCTTTTATTTACGGGGAGGCATCCCGCTCTACATTGGTACAGCAGCTTACTGCCGATTTTATTATTATTGTAAAAGGTTTCTTGTTTAGGAAATAGTTTCCCTTTATATAGCTCTAGTGTGCTTTTATTTACCATCCCCTTTCTCCATCTGAGTGTGCTGCCTTTTATAATGATTTTCTCCACCGTATTGTTCCATGATTTGCTGTTTTCTCAGTCTCTATTTATCAATAACTGATATATGATGAGATAGGAAATAGTCTACAGCCAGGTATTTACTTGTGCATACTCAGGATAGGGCCTACTGGTATCCCATTTAATATGTCGCTAATATTATACTAATAGTAATATTCGATGCCAATACTCGATCGGTTATATGTTGCATGGTATTATTGGCACACTAGATGTTATTTTTGGCGTAATTGAGCATACACATACTGTACTGTAGACTGACTGTATGTGTCACACACAGTAAACAGGTACGTAACGTACACACCAGTTCTCATTAATATTTAGTTTAAGCTCTAAACTCATCGTTTGAAAAGGGTTCAGTGTTAAATGTTTCAACAAACTAGCATGTAATCCTGCATGATTTTTCAAAGTTTCATTTCATTTTTAATAACATATTACTGTTCAAAATGACAAACTCCATATCACTCATTAGAAACATCTATACGGTAGGACGGGTTTAGGGTAGCCCTCTGCTCATCAGTGAGTATTTAGTCATATATGCGTTTTATTCGAAAAAGTATGTCTACTTGGCAAATGGTTACACTTGTAAATACTACAGGCAAATACATGTGTTTGGTTAGCCACAAGTTGCCTTCTCGCTTAACACTACGTTGGCGAGAGATCCTACGCCGTGTAACAGTCGGAGAGCCTGGTCGGTTTAGCGTTTGGTGTACTTCAAGTTATTACTTGTGATTGTATGAGTTATGATTTGTAGTGATAGCGACTACACTGTGTGTGAAACTAATAGTATTAATTGTAAATCATAGTCAGCATGGAGGTGATAGAGACTAAATAATCTTGATACAATATTTAGCCATAGATAGAGCCAATAGCAATAGTGCACAAGGCAGGTTATGTTTTTTTAATAAAATGTTATTTCCATAACCTAGCTGACAAAGCAGTTAGCATATGCTGTGACTATATTCTAGGTGTGTAAAAGGTTTATATGGCCCATCAATTTTAAGATGTGATGAGGGATATAAGGTGAACTTTCTCCATGTAAGGTCATGCGTTATACTCCATGAAATTCTTCATCATGAGTCAGCTCATTTATATGTACAAGTTTTACAAGCTGTATGTCAAACCATAATACTTCAAATTTTAGTTACAAAGGTTGCATGAAAGCAGGATGTTTATATTTACTTTAGGTATAAGCCAATATCGGCTGGCTAACATTAAATACAAGTAGGAATATCAGAGACAGTATCACCCCCTGTGTGAGCTGGAGAGGCTCTTTGTCTCTCCCAGTGAGTAAATTTATTTAGGACACTTACTCTACTTTTCTTAGGCTCTTTTAACAAATTTTACATCATGATACGCTTGGTGAATGTAGAAAGGCATCAGAGTATGTTTCATGTTACATTGTACTGTTAGCATGATGTCTATTGGCAGTAATGGAGAACGATTATTTTGGCTTGGCTAGTTTACATAAATGTATGTGCATATTATTATTAGGCATTGTGCTATTTCCGGATACAGGTCATGAACGGCTTGGCATATCATTGTGCATCGTGTATGTACATGTACTTAGAGTTAGACCAGAATTTCTAAAATCTCATGGAATCGCAGTGCTGTATCTACATGTGTTACCTGCATCATGCATAGACGTGCGATTGGAGTTGTTGGCATTTTATTATTGCCACCTGATTCACTGAGTAACCACTCATGTCTGCACGTTACATACTAACGCCTCCACCTGATTCACCGTGTAACTATACCATGTATGCACGTTGTAGGTATACTAACGCCTCCACCTGATTCACCGTGTAACCATACCATGTATGCACGTTGTAGGTATACTAATTAACACCTCCACCTGATTCACGGTAACCATACCATGTAGGCGTTGTAGGCTATACTAACTCACCGTTCACGAGTACAATACCATGTATGCCACGTTGTAGGGTTTCTACGCTCACTGCGTTCACCTGGTGTAACGATACATTGTAGGCACGTCTGTTAGGTATCTTAACACCTCACCCGATTCACGAGTACATTACATGTATGCCACGTTGTAGCGGTATAATAACACCTCCACCGTATTAGCGGTTACCATAACAGTTGTATGCCCACGCTTGTAGGCTCTCTACACCTTCACCTGATTCGCGAGTACCATTACATGTATGCATCGTTGTAAGGTATATACACCTCACTGATTCAGCCGGCAGTACCATACATGGGATGCACGTTGTGGGTAGGACTAACACTCACTGATTACGTATTACCATACCATGTATGACGTTGTAGTTATTACTACAGTGCTCGAAATAAAGGTGTCCGGTTGTCGAGACAAGACCGAATTTGCGGCCGGACAACCTAACCAGTCTGGAGATGTGTCCGGGGTGGACAGCCAGAAAAGAATTGTGACGGAAACCGGCACTTTATTTATGTTTTTCTCAGGGTTCTCAAGGAACTTTATGCTTGGCGGCCCGCCATTAATCTATGGGTGTGGAAAGAACTACGTACCAGCTGCTAATTACTCAACACTGGTATTATGTCAGGTTTTCTGAGTTGTATGAGAGGTGAATTCAAGCTCGAGGAACAGCCAAACCAGCAAGTTCACCCTTACATTTTGGTATTTTTTATTCCTTTTTATTTTTTGATTTTCGATGGCTGTTGCCCACTGCCAAAACAAACACGTTGGGGATTCTGTTTGTCCGTAGTTTACAAAAAGAGAAAGATTGTGTAGCTCAAGATGAAGGCTGTATATGTACTCACAAAGTGCCGCAAATTACCATCTCTGCCGATCTACTTTCAATTTTCTGGGAGGACACCCATACCCGACCTTGTTTTTCACCCCCTCCTGGGAATCCTAGATCCGCACTGAACAATTACTATCTTGAGGGAGCAGAGACATATGAACATCAAATGCTTCGCCTTTTCGCATTGGCACCCAAAACAAGATTGCGAGAGATGGTAGAGGAGCCGGTAGGATGTGTGAGGAGGGAGCGTCAGGGCTTAAGTATTAAGTCATCACTTTTTGCGCAGTTTGCTGTTTTATGTCCCCCTTGTTTACAAAATCCTGGCTTACACATGTTTTTGCGGTGTTTTCTTTACATATTATTATTATTATGTGATTGAATAGGAGATTTTGGGGGATATTTTTTTGGGACAACCAGGAAATTGTTCTCGGCGAACCGACGGATTTGATGCTGGGTTGTCGCAGGACAACCACTTTTTTTTGTTTTATTTTCGAGCACTGTTCTAACACATCCACCTGATTCACGAGTAACCTTACATGTATGCCCGTTGTAGGTATATTAACACCTCCACTCGATTCGACGAGTAACATACCTGCTAATTGCACGTTGTAGCGGTATACGTTAACACCTCACCGATTTCACGAGTTAACCTACATGGTGATTGCCACGGTTGTAGGTATATTAACGCTCGCACCTGATTCACGAAGTACTATAGCCATGTTATGGGCACGTTAGTAGGTCTACTAACGCTCCACCTGACCCTTACGCGTAACCATACCATGTATTGCACGTTGTAAGGTATTTATAACACCCTACACCGATTACGATGTAACCTACATGTATGCACGTGTGTTAGGTATAATTAGACACCTCCACCGCGATCACGCAGTAACCATACCATGTATGCACCGTTCTGTAGGTCTATGACTAACAACCTCCCGAGTTCCGAAGTACCATACCATGTATGCGACGTATGTACGGTATATTAACGCTCCATGATTCAGGGCCGAGTAACTTTATACCATGTATGGCACGTTTGTAGTATTATTATCCCTTTGCACGATGTCACCGAGTAACCATAATGTATGCAGTTTGTAGGTTACTAAGCCCTCCCACCTGATTCCACGAGTACCATACCATGTATGCACGGTTTGTAGGTATACTACACCTCCACTGATTCACCGGTAACCTCCTGGTATTGCACGTGTAGGTATACTGGACCTCACCTGATTACGAGTACCATTACATGTTCTGCACGTTGTAGGCTATATTACGCCTCCACCTGATTCACTGAGTAACCTACATGTGTGGACGTTGTATGGTTTACTACGCCTCACCGTTCACGAGGCGTAACCATTACATTGTTGCACGTGCTGTAGGTATATTACGCCTTCACCTTATTACGGTACCATACCATGTATGCACGGTTGTAGGTTACTAACACTCACCCGCATTCACGAGGTAACCATACCATGTATGCACGTTGTAGGTATACTAACACCTCCACCTGATTCACCGAGTAACCATACCATGTATGCACGTTGTAGGTATATTAACACCTCCACCTGATTCACCGAGTAACCATACCATGTATGCACGTTGTAGGTATATTAACACCTCCACCCGATTCACCGTGTAACCATACCATGTATGCACGTTGTAGGTATACTAACGCCTCCACCTGATTCACTGTGTAACCATACCATGTATGCACGTTGTAGGTATACTAACACCTCCACCTGATTCACCGAGTAACCATACCATGTATGCACGTTGTATGTATACTAACACCTCTACCCGATTCACCGAGTAACCATACCATGTATGCACGTTGTAGGTATACTAACGCCTCCACCTGGAGACAGGATCCGATTCTAAAACAGCGAGCATCTCTCAAACATAAAGGGCTAAGCACCTCAGATAGCATGCGAGACGACGCGGTGGCGACGGATCGCGAGCGCGCGTCGACGCGGGAATCTGACTCCGACTCGGACGCCGATGCGCACATCCCGCGCGTCGCGGAGAACCCGTGGATTAAGAGCGAGCGGCGACTGGCGGTGGGCAGGGACGGCGGCGCACGTGGCCGGGAGTGCGCGCGGCGGCCCGCGGAGTACGCGCTCGCTCTCGTGCTCGCCGAGGGCCAGAGCGAGCTGCCGGAGGCTGAGCAGGACTTTGAGATGTACCGGCCGGGCTTCGTGAGCGTGCTGACGCGCCGCTTTACGTCGATGGGCGACCTGCTGGACACGCGCGAGGAGAGCGCCCTCTATGGGCACACGGCGCTCAAGCGCAGCAGCAGTGTTGAGCAGCTGCTCGCGAGCGCGGGCCGGCAGCGGCACGGCAGCGCCACCACGAGCGAGTCGAGCGGCTGCAGCAGCAGCGAGGCGATGCCTCCTGGCGGTGCGGCGCCCTCTGGTGACGCGGCGTTTGCGGGCGCTATTGACGGGTCGTCAAGTGGTAATGAGAGCGCGGAGCGGGAAGTGGGGCACGATGAATGCGACAAAATTGGGCGTAATCACGGTGCTGGCACTGTAGACGAACTACCGAGGCCGAACACAGTGCAGTGCTACAGGAGTTTGTTTGAGACGGGCAGAGTGGATAAAGCGCTCGTGAAGAGATGGCATCGTGTGGGACAGCAGCGACCGCCCGGCTCCCACCACGCAGACTGTACCCTGTTGACCAATGGCCACAGTGAGCCAACCGACGACATGGTTGTCACGAAAATCACGCCAGCGATAGGGAGTGTCACCCGATTAGAGAAAAACGGCACTGCAGCGGTTAAAGCGGAAAACCAGAAGAATATTACAGGTGACAAGAACCTGGATAAGGTGTCCCGGTTTGAGAAGAGGTTGAACGAACTGCACAATCAGCATGCACCTATTCCCAGGCAGCTGCGAGCCAGGGCAAGTGCAGCAGATGCAAAGGTGAGAGATAAAAAGAGGCAGGGAGAGGAAAGAGAGTTGTTGTAAGGAAGATTGTGAGCAAGAGGTAGAGAGAGGGAGGTAGGAACTGCTGAATGGAGAGGCAGAGAGAGAGAGAGAGATAGAGAGAGAGAGAGAGAGAGAGAGAGAGAGAGAGAGAGAGAGAGAGAGAGAGAGGGAGAGCGGGAGAGAAAGAGAGGGAGAGGAGATGGCGAGAGTGTTAAAAATATTCACATTTAGATCTACTGATCAATGTTAAATTAAATAATCATCTATTTTCGTGCAGTTATTCTGAAGGACTTTATGGCTATCGTAAATAACCAGATTTAGTGTACAATTTAGTGAACCAATACACGTAGGTATTGAATATGATAATGTGATATAATCACTCATACGAATCTGTGATCGTGAACTACCATGTTTTGTGAGTATTCATTACTATATATATGTATGTGGACCCATACCTATAGCCCTTGCTGTACGATTGTATTTTCACAGCTACAGGTTGCAGACAAGCCTCCATGTTTTTTGCCAAAAAGACCACAAATCCTACCAAAGGCAGCCATTCTTTCCCACCACACGTCCAGTAATGAGGCAGCTGACCGAGTGTTAAGCAACAGCTCCCTACCGAGTGCAGCTCTGTCCACCCACCACATCGTGTCCTCTCCGGAGCCAGCTGATCTGGTCGTGGACAGCAGTGTGCATGATCTCCCTGCCTACACGCCTCTGTCCACCCACAACATCCTGAGTCCGGCCGTGAATGCGGCTGCACCGTCGCGATGTCGGGCTGACAGTGCATCGCGAGTGTTGGAGGAGGAGCTGGTCAAACCCAGTTCGTATCGGCCACGACGTGACGCAGCATCCACGCCGGCGGGAGCGCCCGCATCAGATGGTGACGCATCCATAGCGGCGACAGACTCCTCGAATAGTGACTCATCCGAGCGTCAGGTGGCAGCAGGTGATGTCTGCACTACGAAGGAAGAGAGTGAGACCTCGCAGGATGTTGATGGCAGGAAGGAAGTACAAGCCCTGCCAGTGGACAGCATGATGCATTCGCAGCCGATTGCCGCAGCGAGACAACTGGACGGCATCAACGCCGAACTCTGCAAGGATGGCTTTGTGATCAAGCCAAATTCGGCGCTGCTCGGAGGCAGGGAGATGGGTTGTTCCTCTGGCAGCATGAAGCTGCCCCCCAGCCATCCCCAGCATCGGGGGATCGACTCGGGTGTTCTTGCGCGTATTCGCTCGAAGGGGAAGGTCTACAGGTACGACACGGGCGTTTATACACCACTCAAGCGGGACTCTCGGCGCGGCGTCGCCAACACAGCAACGGCAACAGAATCGTTGGAGCCAGCGAGCAACAAAAAACCTACAACAACAACAACAACGACGCCAACGACGACGAATAGGACTGAGAATGACAATGAGAGGGTTGCACCAGACCTGCACACACCTGTTAACAATGAAGTGAAACTTGCGAGGGAGAAACTTGCAGCCGTCGCGGCGAAGCCACTTGTCAATGGCCACAGTCGGCCGCTGCGCTTCAGATTTGAGTTGGACGACATCACCGCAACGCCAAAGACATTCGGTCAGGTAGACAGCACGACTGAGGTGAACCTCCCCTCGCCAATCGAGTGTGACCCCACCTCTCCTGCGTCACGCCTCACAGAGGAAGACCGGCAGGAGGAGGAGGAGGAGGAGGCAGAGACACCGTCGGCGTTCGCTGACGACGACACACCCGACTACGGCGACGACTACGACGCCGACGATGACGACGACAACGACGCGGGTGGGTACAGCGTGGAGGACCTGTATGGGGACATGGACGCGAGCGGAGGAGCGCACGTGCAGCGCTCCGCCTTTGGCAACCTTATCTTCTCGAGCCTGCAGGAGGAGGACGAGGAGGAGGCGAGCTTCCTCGTGCATGTGGAGCCGTGCAACATCAGCTTCGATGGCGAGATGGTGCTGATGGAGGGAAGGTCTTGCTTCATCAAGGAGCGCAACAAAAACGTGAGTCTACCACACCACGAATGCCCACTACCGATTAGTTGCCTTCAGCCTTTTCCAACGAATTCATATGTTTTGCGACAGAACTTTGTTGAAACAACTGTTGACATGTTTATTGTACATAATTGTCTGAGACTAAGTGCATTGTGCACACTACGATTTTATTTTAGTTTCCCCATGAATTTACTTGTGATGTTTTGCGACAGTTGCTAAGATAGGTGGTTGACTTGTTTATTGTAATTGAAACAAAAATGTGAGCCTAGTGCATTGTGTCCTATGTCGATTCCTTGCCCTGATTTTACCCATAACCTGTCATGTAGTGTGCATTGTAACTGCAACAGTTGTTGTGGCATTTGTTGTGTTGTTTTAAACTGTATTCGAAACGAAAACGTAAGCGTACTGTAGTGTGCCACTAGTCATTCTCCTCGACTATTTTTCCGTGAACTAGCTATTTCTCTTCGTGACATTTTTATGACGCATTCGTTATGGTGCATCATCCTTGCGCGTTGATGTGACTGCGGGTATATATGCGCTCACAGCGGGTTAACCATAGCAGACACTACACGCACACCCCCCAATGCGGCCTGACCACATTACTGTTCAAGCTCAACTACAAGTTACAACGGCAATCACACGAACTACTGCTTTGATCAGTTCAGCCAGAACTGATTGCACGGTTTGTGTTCACGCTCCTTTTCGCATTACTCATTACTCGTCCCGTTCCTAACAATGCTCGTGTGCATTATATTCATGCTCCAATTACATAAGTAAAACGAATGAATTCGATCCGGATACGTGATATGTAAATGAATTAGCTGTCGATCCATCGAGTACAATGTGTGCAAGTACAGGATATATATTCATGTCGTTAGGTGCGTCACGGTTACCTTTCCGCTTATATAAGTCGTTGTGAACGCGATTCGCAGAGTACAGTACTGTTGCACGAAGGGTCGTTGTCGTATAGGGTACTACATATATATGTACCCGAGGTACGTATATGTATACCAGACCTGTATCTTCTCAGCATATATGTACCCTGTGTTTAGGGTTAGGGTTAGGGTTATGGTTCGGGTACACTTCTGTATACATAGTATACACTGATGTACCTCGGGTACATATATATACGACAACGACCCCTTCCGCAGTACTGTTGGATCTCCTTCGATAGTCGGTGGCCTTGACCACCAAGTATATATAATATAATATCAGTGGTGAATAATAATAGATGGATATCACTCCTGATAATATATCATCTGAGCTTTCACGCGATTCTCTTTGAATGTAAGAATTATATGCGGAAAGCAGAAGAAATTCTATGAATTTCATAAGTGCGTGTGAGTTTACACGACATGTTAAAGCTGCTTGATCATGAGAGGGAAAAGCTCGACTATTTAAATGTGGTGGCCGTGTTCTGTTAGAGCATCTCAACGTCGCGTGAAACATACAGGTAATCTCTGCTTCCTTGGTATGCAACCTCCACCTCATTCCATTTCCCCGTTATAACCAGGCAGTTGCGGATCTAGACGAGTCTCTCCACTCACCCCCTTAGATCTGTGACTTCACACAGGTCTTGTACAGAGAGACTATCTTCTAGGCGTTACGATAGAATTGGGTTGTGCCAGTCGAACGACTTGTATTTATTGTGGCGGTGCAGTTAAGATAACATAAATTGCTGCTTGAAGCGAGTGATTCAGGCGGTACGCACGAAACATTTCAAGGGATGAAATATTTACTTCCGTATTTCGTTAGCTGTCACAAAACAGCAAAAATCACGACCACAATATATTAATACTCTGCGAGGTTCTTTCGACATGGTGATGAAGTTGCATTAAATCAGGACATGGCTGCGGGTAGTTTAGTGATGCAACGATGTGGCGGGCTTGTTGTAGCGCAATAGTCAACACTCAGCAGTCCGAAATAGGTCCGAGTACCGTAGCGATAAAAAAATGTATGCACTGCAGCGCGTGATGCTGTTTGAATTGTAAGCAAGAAAGGGAATGTGAAGTGCATATACTAGCTTAGCTGTGTGTGATCGGTAGTTCAATGTCAAACGATTTCAGTGTTACCCACAGCAACGTAATCGACGCAATCTACAAGTGCTGTGGAATGCAGTGGATGGTGGCTCAAAAGGGCCACCGGCTCATTTCCTTTTACAGATAAATTTAAAGTATTTAATTATTATTAAAAAAAAAAATTTTAAAATTCCATTTCGATTGAAAAATTAACGTTAGGCATATAATCTAATATTTAAACCTGTTATTAAGTTGAGAAATTCCTATTGTTTTATATTTATAAATTTATTTTAAAAATAATATGTGAAACTAAATGATGAAAACGCTATTAAACATGTGATTAAATTCGGAAAATGTACAGGTAGCTTTTGCATACTGTATACCCATATATATATACAGTAAAAACCCGCATAAAAGAACCCGTGATTTTAAGAACCTCCAGGCTGAAATTGGAACAATAAAGCACCTATTATATAAGAACCTCTTCAGCCTGATAAACTAAACAGGTTCTTATATTTTAAAAAATACCGAAAATTAGAGAAAACTGGGGCAATCCAAGTATGTGTGCTACACCATTGGAAACCAACAACATGTAGTTCCAGATAATATTAATACCTCCTCACAGGAGGATTGGATTTCCCAGGGGGTATTTTGCCTCATTTTCCAGTAAATGTTGGGGCTTGATTTTGACGATACAGAGGATTGAGGGGGAGGATGGTGTGAATATTTTCTGAAACTATACAATATTGTTTTCTATTGTCAAGAGTTGCTATTCAGTAATCAGTTCAATTGGAAAATATGTGTAAACAAACCATTGTTTTTAAAATATGATAAGTAAATTAAAGGTGATAAATAAATTAACTCAAATGAATTTAAACAGACATATCTCTCTCCCTCCCTCCATCCCTCTCTCTGTGGACCCTGCGCTCTATATGCCCATCGTGATTGAACTGTTGTATGCAATGTGACTGTGCAAAAATCCAAAATCCGAAATGTCTGTGTTATTCCTAACCTGGCACAGTCAGATTGCATAGAAGAGTTAAGGCACTAACAAAATACCCATATACCAATATGCTTGTCCACTCCACAGACAGACAGACAGACAGACGGACGGACAGAGATCGCAGATATATAAATATAGATTACAGGTGTAGATAATAGGGTATTAGGCTAGGTATATATATTATTACAGGTGTAGATATATTAGGGTATTAGGCTAGGTATATATATTATTACAGGTGTAGATATATTAGGGTATTAGGCTAGGTATATATATTATTACAGGTGTAGATATTAGGGTATTAGGCTAGGTATATATATTATTAGCTCTTGATACAATTTAAGTCACATTCACCTGTACGCTGTTCTTATGCCTGTACATATGGGAGTATGGGCATATTTGGGACATTTAATATATATCTGTCTATATCTGTATATTATGGGTATGCGCGCACACGTAACACGCAGGTAACACGCACGCATGTGCAGATAAATCTGCGCCTGTACCACGCTCATGATCATCTGGCATGATCAGCACTGCAGTTGAACAGACGTATCCTTGCTCAATATTTCCGCTGGTCTGTAGACCGATAAATAAGGCCATTATGTGTTGATGGTGGGAATAGGACCACGTTGAGACGTAAGACAAGGGGTGCAGACAGGGGGTATTTCCTGCCTGTCATTGTACGCGTACATGCTTTTCTGCTAGTGAAACCGCACATTGTTGGCGATACAAAGGCGTTCGGGTGTAGGCCATCTTTTGATAGCTTTCGCGGTACGCCCGTGTGCTAGTTTAGGGGGTTGGTCTGAAACATCGCTAAGCTTCTTCTGTGACAAAACGAAATCGCTTGTTGTGTTAGCGATGCGAGTTTCCCGTATATTTCGTACCGATTTCTTTCTGCTGCCCGTGTCGTACATTTGTTCGCCGTACAAGTTTAGATATAGGTACAGGATATATTTCTCGTCTATTATTGACGTGTAGTTATTACTGACGTGCAGCATATTCTCCACACAGATGCTATCCATGCAAAGAGGTTTTTGAGCAATTTAGCTGAGTCGTCGCATAGCGGGGGTGTGGTCCGTCTTTATAATGCTCCTCTAAGTGAAAACATGAAAGCTTCCGTACATCACATTCTTGTTTTAGCCTGACCTGTCCTAAAAGAACAGTAGCTACGTATACTATGATAGCAGTGTATTGTCAGATTTAATTGCGCTTAGTATCTGATAGTACTGTATTCAGTGGCGTTTCTCAGCGCGTGGAAGCCAGGACGGGCCAGTTACCACAACTAAGGGCCCGCCCGCCCGTAGGTGCGACCGTCTGAGTATTCACTTGCAATTTTTAGCAAAATTTTGTGATTTTGAGAATATGTTGATATTTGGTAATTGGGTATAATCGGTTTCATAGGTAAATACGAGAGCGACTCACCTGGCATGACAAGTCACGGTGGCCTGTTTACGGGACGTATCTCGGTTTCTAATTCCAGCAAGTCCCAACTATCTGAGAAAGTGAAAGACGCGGTAAATTCTTCGCGTTACGCTAATCTCCTCTGCTGTTGTCGTGAGCACTCGACTCATCGGCCAGTGAAAGTTGTGTGTTATCTCTCTCCAGCCTAGGGGCGAGCTCACATTCCTGAGCGTGCCATCGCTAGCGGTCAGCTACTGTCGTAAAGAGACGCTTACACCGTACGTGCTCTGGTGTGCGACGTACACCTTCCCTCGCCGACGCGTGCGTGCCATTAACAAACAAAAAACAGGTACTGTGAAACCTTGAGGCGGGACCTTGAGGAGCGCAGGAATCTAGGAGCGTCTCAGCATCTTGTTCTAAGGGATACCTCCCTCCTCTAGATGCCAAACCCTACCACCACTGCGGTACGTGAACACTACAGTGCGCTCGCGATGAATTGCTTGCAATATAGGGCGCCTATACTATTATAACAATCGTAGATTGAGGCATTTGAAGCGAATACATTAAACATGTGAGAAAGATGAAATTTTAGACACGACGACGTGACATGGGGACATTTGCCAGGTTACTGAGACACAATTTCTTACAAGACGACATGTTATTGAGACTTGGAAATAAGTTTTGAGATATTTTATAGCAGATCGCTCTTGAGACCCAACAAGGAAATTTGAGACATTTAAGCAGTTCTAGCTGAGACATTTTGAAACAAGCTGCGATCAACGCATGCCTTACAGTGCGGAATGTGTTATGACGGGGAGACGAGGCCTGGTGGTGTAGCTAGTGTTCTGTTGGCGAATTTGCTTGTGCTAATAGATCCCGCGAGCTAGTTATGCGGTGCCGACATTTCCCGCGCTGAGCACGTCCTCTGAAAATAAACCGATCAATCGCGCTCTGCGCTCGGAGAATAATTAAGATTTACCGCCATCTTGCGCGACGCATCGCCGTAAGTGTAAATTGCCGCGTCAATGATTCAGTGGCGTTTCATTGCATCGCGGAGAGTTTGCGTGCCATTACTCTTCATGTTTATGTTGACTGTGTCAGTGTCATTTACACCTAGAGGGTAGAACTCGCCTCGCTGTGCGTTCGTAAAGCGATTGTGCTACAAAGTACAAGCTGCTATCTGCGTGTCTACACCAAGGTTACCTGGTAGCGCGCGCGCGTGCGTGCGAGGGTGCATGCGGGCGTGCGCTGGATATATGTGCATGTGCGTGCTCACCTGTGCGTTACTGATACAGTTACTGGTTTATAGCAATTTCCAAATGAACTTGTTCTGATTTGTTATATATATATAAGACGGCTCTATTAGGCTAGTGGGATTTCTATATAGTAGTCTATATACTCGATCGAGAGATGTGGAGTTAATTATCAGTACTGTATATCCTTAAAATTTCGGCACACGTCGGTTCAATATTAGATGTCACACCCACGCCATTAGTTGCCATTGCTCGTGTTCACAGAACGTCTGACGTTTAGGTGGTAATTCTATAGTCTGTGCAAGGTAAATAAATGAATAAATAAATAAATAAATAAATATATATATATATAGAACAGCGTGTACGTAGTATGTATTATACATCTACGGGTTAAAGCCGCACTATGCGCATTCAAACGCTAATTTCTCCATTACTAGACTAGCAAATACTTCGTGTCATGCATAATCACACTACCTTATGACAAAATGAACTCTAGTTCCTCCCATTTCACTGCGCGTTTGCTTAAAACCCACAAGAAAGAGGTGAGAAAACTGGCATTCTGGCGCCAACGCCGACTTGTTTGCCAAACAATTTAGCCTCGAAGCGGTTAGGTGACGTCACATGTTTTTATCTTTGCTACACCCGTACCACTGTACCGCAGCACCGCTGTGCGGTTGCTTGGCAGGGCAACGCGAAAGTGTCAACAACATCGGAAAATTTGAACAACATTGGAGGTATTTTCAAATGCCTTTTATAAGACAACGCGCAGTGAAATGGGAGGAACTAGAGTTTATTTTGTCATAAGGTAGTGTGATTATGCATGACACGAAGTATTTGCTATAGTCTAGTACTGGAGAAATTAGCGTTTGGATGAGCATAGTGCAGCTTTAATTGGCAGCAGGTTGTGTCGGCACTTGCATAATGATTATAGTGTGTCAGCTGCACGTCTATCTACCACAGCGGACATTGGCGTAATGTCTAAGAACAAAATTTCAATGCTAAGTCACGAAAACAAATGCAAACACTGCCTCAGTTTATACATCTTTACACTGGCGGTCCCTCGAGTCGTACAACGCGTTTTCTTCCTACAACATCGTCGACAAATCCAGTAAGTTATTATAGAGCCCGGGTACGGGTGAGACCACATAGGTGTGAGAGTTTAAAAGGTGAAGCCACAGAGCTGTGTGAATGTTAAAGCGTGAAGTCACAGAGCTGTGTGGAAGTAGCAGGTAAGTGCACAGGTTTGTGTGAGTTTAAAGGTGAAGTCACATAGCTGTGTGGGAGTAACAGGTGAGGTCACAGAGCGGTGTGGACGAAGCAGGTGAGGTCACAGGTCTGTATGAGTTTAAAATGCGAGGTCACAGAGCTGTGTGAGTGTAACAGTAGAGGTCACAAAGATATGTAAGGGTAGCAGGTGAGGTCACATAGAGGTGTGTGAGTTTAAAGCGTGAGGTCACAGAGACGTGTAAGTGCAGCAGGTGAGGTCACATGCTGCTGTGTGGAAGAAGCTGGTGAGGGCACAGGTCTGTGTGAGTTTAAAGGTGAGGTCACAGAGCTGTGTGGAAGTAGCAGGTGAGTTCACAGGTCTGTGTGAGTTTAAAAGTTGAGGTCACAGAGCTGGGTGAGTTTAAAAGGCGAGGTCACAGAGCAATGTGACTTTAAAAGGTGAGGTCACAGAGCTGTGTAAGTGTAGCATGTAAGGTCACAGAGCTGTGTGGGAGTAGCAGGTGAGGTCATACAGCTGCGTGATAGTAGCTGATGAGGTCACAGAGGTGTGTAAGTATAGCAGGTGAGGTCACAGAGCTGTGTGGAAGTAGCAGGTGAGGCCGGTCGCAGATCTGTATGAGTTTAAAGGTGAGGGCTCAGAGCTGTCTGAGTTTAAAAGGCGAGGTCACAGCTGTGTGATTGCAGCAGGTGAGGTCACAAAGCTGCGTGGGAGTAGAGGGTGAGGACACATATCTGCGTTAAATTAGGCAAGATCACAGAAAGACACGTAAGTAGGTGGCGTCACCTATGCGTACGTCACTGTAGATGACTCACGGACATGTGTGGGTGAGGTAACGTCTGATTGGGTGCACGACGTGTGGTGATAATAACAGGAATTTCGCATTTCATTTTATACAGTTACTACGGAAATCGTGGTGCAAATCATGCGTGGAGGGGCCATCCATTCTGCGCGGGCCCTCGTGCGCAGAATAATCATTAAATTATTTTCTTTTGTTGGCCATGTCTGCCAAACATCACCGACTAGTACGTCCGTATTGTTCAGGTTGGACCCCCTCAGCGTTGTGCTAATTATATATTGTAGCGGTTATAATAGAATGACCGGATATCTGGTACGAATGACCTCAAAATCCTCGAATCTGCCGTTCATTCAGATCGAATTATACGGTTTAAGGGGGGATACATTACTCTAGGTTCATTGGATATTTTCAGTTAAAATAGGTTAAAATTGCGCTACATGATAAGTTTTATGGTTCAATATCCATTAGAAATATCTTAAATATCTTATTCATTAAAAACGTTTTAAAACTGACGGCTATACCGTTGCTTACAACGACGGTGTCGCCACTGGAAGCGCATCCACTGCGCTAAAGTTGCGCAAAACAGCGTTTCGGCTGCAGGCTACAGACCGAGGGTGTTTCTTATTTATTAATTTAAGAGGAGAAGGATTGCAATATCTTATGAACGACACTTGGTTTCAGTTATAATATCGACGAATTTGTCCTAAAATAAAAATCGTTCGGTTAAATAGCATTTAGGTATAAATATAATTGCACTTTCGTGCTTAGCCATCGGTCTGTATAAAACGTGCAAAATAAATTGACAAACTTTTTCAGGGTGGCAGCACAATCGCGCGGTGTCATGTTAGCAGTCAAAATAAAAGATTTTTTCGAAATTCACTGTTGTTTTATGACAAACGTGAGTGCGTGATTATAGACATTTGTAGGTAGGGCCTATATGCTATTATTTATGCACTTACTATCATAATATAATCTGAAATTCTAGGGGAAAATTACCCTAGGGAAGTTATGCTCTGCACATTTGCCAAGTCTCCGGTGAGTTTCTTCCTGAATTTTCCCCATCTCTATTTGTATACCTACCTGTATATTACTTGAGCTCAGATCTTAATGCGGGTGTGTGCACGCCCCATGTGTACACACGTGAAGCCATCTTGCTTGCAAAATACTCCTCGGCTGGTGTTATTAATGCTGGGTGCTGTACGCACACCTCCCGCTCACTCTCTCCACATCGCTGGTCCTCCTCACTCTCGCACACGCGCGCTTTCTCGCTCACCCCCTCTTTCTCTCTGTCTCTCTCTCTCTCTCTCTCTCTCTCTCTCTCATGGTCATGTCTCTCTCTCTCTCTCTCTCTCCCTCATGGTCATGTCTCTCTCTCTCTCTCTCTCTCTCTCTCATGGTCATGTCTCTCTCTCTCTCTCTCTCTCTCTCTCATGGTCCTGTCTCTGTCTCTCTGTCTCTCTTTCTCTCATGGTCCTGTCT
>NW_014577741.1:128521-129565 GCF_000485595.1 Priapulus caudatus | reverse complement strand
TCTCTCTCTCTCTCTCTCTCTCTCTCTCTCTCTCTCTCTCTCTCTCTCTCTCTCTCTCTCTCTCTCTCTCTCTCTCTCTCTCTCTCTTTCCTTTTCAACTGAAGTACAGTGTTCTCCGTAGCACTTGACAAATGATTATAAACCCTTTCCCAGGAGAATTAATAAATTATGTCACCAATCATTAAGGTCCCGCTAGTATATGCGCAGGGCCGGTGCACCAGCATACGCTGCGCGTATTCCCAGCAGCTCGCATTCTACACGCTAGCGTGCCAGCTGCTCGCTGTTTCTGATTATGATTCATGATTCACGGCCGCTACTCAACAATAGCAATCAACTATTTCCCAATCATCCCGCCCTTCGGTGCTATTATTTTAACCTAATCCCTACCCACCCCTCCCGGCCCCACGTCCTCTACCTCTTACCCTAATTGCCAGTGAACATGTGGTTGTGGATCATTTGTCTAACAGAGCGGGTGTTAGAGGGCGGGTGGAGGGATGGGTGTGCTCTCCGATGTTAACTGTGTTCGGCGGGGAGAACGAAGATAACCCCTTTTCTTTTTCACGGCCCTTTTCTTGGTATTTTAATGTAGTTGTTAGTTCGGAGTTCAATACTTGGCGACATCGTTGTCAGATTGTAGTTACAAATGCTTGTCTGTTTGGAAAACACCGCAATCATTCTGGCGGTGCTATTGAACGCATCCGGTGAAATTCATAACGAACGGAATAAATCATGTATGCTGGAAATTATGCGATATCATGAACCTGGCTTTAGAAGCATTACCGAATTGGGTTAGTGGATCAACCGCTTTGATGTTTATGACAATCCGAGAAACATTAAGGATAAACAGTTTGCCACAATCGGGGCCGCTGTGAGGTGACTCTGTTTGTGCATAATTATCATGATTGCTGAAATAGCGTGCGATATTTAGAGCAGAGATGCTTACTCTCGCTATTGTCACTAACACCGTCACTATCATCGTCATCGCCGTCGTTACTAAGTTACATCGTCGCTGTCATCGTGGGTGACAACTGACAAATATATATA
>NW_014577741.1:126504-128496 GCF_000485595.1 Priapulus caudatus | reverse complement strand
CATAGCATAGCATAGGACAGCACAGCACAGCACAGCACAGCACAGCACAGCACAGCACAGCACAGCATAGCATAGCATATGAACTATGGAACGGTTAACGTCAACGTGCCAAGCTCAGGAACATTAACCATGCATGTACGAAGTACTGAAATGGAGATAAATGCATTTACTCGTCGTGTTTGTGTAATGTAGTCAGACCGGCTCTGTTCCGTTTATTATTAGTAGCTGTGCGTGTATGTACCGCTTCCTCCTCGCAGTCAATGTACGAATAGCAGTCATTAGGCATTCATGCCTGGCGAGTTTAGGCTGCAAAATAGCAGAAATGCACACAACAAAGGAAAAGAGCAATCAGCTATATATATATATATATTGACATATTGACTAAAGGACATTAACCTGGAAGGTTACCACGTACAGCTAAACTTATTCGTAGAGTAGTTTGACTCGGACATGTGCACCTATGACGTGTGGCAAGTATTTACTCTTGTTTACGCGTGCTAGGACGGGCGGAGATATATTTTTAAACCTACCATACAGGCATCATACACATCATATACGTATACGGAGGCATCATTCCCATCTACAGAGTTTGGAGAAGGGGGGTCGGAATTATCCCTACGTGCTATTATGCGGGAGTGTCATTATGACGTTCATCAGTAAGGAAGCATGCATCCCGTCCTCTGTATATTCGTGTGTGCGCAGGAAAGTTTTCAGCGCTGCGTATGGTTTGCACCAGGAGTGTCGTAATATAGAGGAATATGACGCGCTCTAAACACGAGGAATTCACCATTTATTTTATGACACTCCTGGTTTGCACACCCTATCCTATCTGCAGTGGAGTGTTGACGCTATCTCGCTGCCTCCCTCATACACCTAAGAAGAAATCTAGCCTCGCCACTACGTGTGTGTGACAGGTATTGATCTGTAACCTGTATTAGTTACATCCATCGAAACCTGTATTTTAATAGCAACGTATACTTCTAATCGCGTTTGAACGAGTTCAAAAACACATTTTAGAAGTTATATCGCAGTGTGACACCACTACAGCGCCACAGACGTATCCATAAGAGGCTACATATGCAGTTCTCACGGTATGCCTAGCGTCTGTGGTGTACTGAGTTTTGATGGGAATAATTTTTCCGTGAGCGTCCCCACCACAACTATAACTAAACAGAGGGCACTCACGGAGAGTGCATACCTCCGCGAGCGTGTAACATGTATGTGTATAACAGCTGGCTCGCTGCTGGCTGCTGCTGACTGGACGCCCTAAGGCGAGCTTGAAGGTTGCCACCGACATAGCCTCTGGGCATACAAAGCGCATGTTTCATGGCTCTATGGTTAATAGTAAGTAGACGGGTTTGTGCATCTCTAATGCGAGTGTAATGGGTTGAGACCATCGGCGTCTGGCCTCCCACGCTTGCACCTGGTGTAACCCTATGCACAGGGCATAGGGGTCTTTTATTACCTCCGTGCAACCGAGGTCATGTAATCTGTCTGGTGTGTGTGTTCGTGTGTGTGTGTAGCGTTGGCGCGATCGATTCAGCAGCAGCTCGCCTTAGGGCGTCCAGTCAGCAGCAGCTCGCCTTAGGGCGTCCAGTCAGCAGTCCTCTGCGAGAAAAATGCATTAATGCAAGCAGCTGTGAAATAACTCAGTGATTCCCACTGGGTAAGCATTACGGTCGTCCGGCTATACACTCGGGCCCAAAACCAAACATAAAACTGACATTTAAAACCACTTGTTTTCGCACTTCACGTCATAGTTAATAGCGAAATACATATAGCACTGCGACCATGGCGTGGTTAGCAGACCCTAGCGGTAAATGCCATAGCGAATGGTTAACTGAATAGTTTAGTGAGGGCGTAGGTGGATGGCGGGCAGGCAGGCAGGCAGGCAGGCAGGCAGGCAGGCAGACAGGCAGGCCGGCAGGCAGGCAGACAGGCAGACAGACAGGCAGGCAGGCAGGCAGGCGACAGACAGGCAGGCAGGCAGAC
>NW_014577741.1:124170-126097 GCF_000485595.1 Priapulus caudatus | reverse complement strand
TTCTTTATGCTAAAGTAATCAGTAATATATATGTACGCTTAAGGGTGAGAATAGATTTGTCTAAATCGATTAATTTTTCTTTTCTATTTATTTGAAAAATGATCGTTTTAATTTTAAACTCGAAAGTATACGAAGGCAGCGATGATGGGGTGGGTTGTAGGTGTGTATCCAGATGGATTTGTTACTGCGGGTCACATCTTTCACTAGTAGACTCCGGTGTGCGATTCCGGCTTTACGTTTCAATTTATAGATTAATGGTTATGGTTCACGATTAACGGAACTCGTAGTTTTAACGTCAGCGTGTATGAGTGTGCGTGCATCCGTCCATGTTTGCCTGCGTCCATACGTCTCCGTTCCAAGGTAACGTTCTCACTGTGTCTGTAACGCGTAAACCTTCGTCGTTCTATATTGCAACCAGAGGGTAATATCGCGCGGGTAAATATATGCACGCCCCGGCAGCCGATTATTGGGTTACTAGTTGCTACTACTGAGCGCGCGAGCCCGCAACGTTCACGGTCAGTCGGACACTCGCCCATGCTCGTGTCCACAGGCACTTGGAACGATGGCAAATAAACACGAAATGTATTTACTTAATACTACCAAAGTCTTAATGTTTCTTTACTCTCTTTCGCCTATTATTGCCGATAATTTCCTGTAAATGCCGTTCAAATGCTCCTCTGCGACACCCAAGTACACCGCACGCACGCACGCACGCACGCACGCACGCACGCACGCACGCACGCACGCACGCACGCCGTGCATGTCGTGTTTATTTACCATCATTTTACTATTGAAACGTTCCAAGTGCCTGCATGTGCTCGTGTCTGCTACTGCCCGCTAATAGTCCATGGTAAGGGTTGGGGTTAGGGTTAGGGTTGGTCGGTACCACCGGGGGGAATAATTCTCATTGTCATTTTTGGCAAGGTATACAACCCTAGAGTTAGAAAATATGGGATAGCATTGCATCAGTGGTAGCTTTTTGTGTGTTATCACCCTGTTTATATATGCCAGGGATACTGTCAGGGTTACAGACAATTCTCAAACGGTACCTCTGTAAAGAGCATTGCGACATAACTGCTCACCAAATTCAATCAAACACATATATATTTAATCAAAGAGATGTCTCTCTATGCTCACGACTAAAATAATCGTAAAAAAAAACTCATCGCTAATGACGTGACGGCAAAAATGGTTAATTTAATTATACCAAAAAATTCTTTTTTTCTCATTTCTCAAAAACAGCAAAGAGTTGGGACTTAAACTTTTAACCATAAGTTGTTCATAGTATTAAATAAAAAACGCTTCCAGGAATTAAAAAAAAAAGTTTTATTTGAAGAAATAAGTTGAAAAGATGTACGAAAATTTGTAATTTTGTTGTAAGATACAACAGTATTGTAAATCAAGAGCCATAACTTCTAAAAGAAAAGATTTTAAAAAAATTCCAGGAACTATTTTTTAGTTCATAGTTTCATACTCTGAACAACTTATGGCTACAAGTTTAGGTCCCAACTCTTTGCTGTTTTTGAGAAATAAGAAAAAACGAATTTTCTTTTGTATAAATTAACATTTTTTGTAATAAAACAGTAGTAAGAAGGTTAATCATGTGCAATCTGATGAATGAGTCAAAGGTGAAAATGAAATACAATCTTCTGTTGTAGGACTTAAAATTACAGAATAGAAAAACAAATGTGGTGTTCCACACTAACAAGGCCATTGTCCAATGATAGTTGATAATTGTCCGATGACAGACCTAGGTCCAATGTGTTGCTGATAAATGTATTGTCTTAAGAACCAAAGACGGAGCATTTATATAGTTTCTAAGACATTTCTGATCACATACACTAATTGTAAGTGATATAAAATGTTCGAGATGAACTTAAAAATCATAATCATTATCCAGTTCTTCAATATCCTCATCTGCACCTTC
>NW_014577741.1:114532-123894 GCF_000485595.1 Priapulus caudatus | reverse complement strand
CGCCCCGTTTGCGCAACGTAGGGAGAACCCTGCAAAGACGGATCTTTTATATAGTTTCTAAGACATTTCTGATCACATACACTAATTGTAAGTGATATAAAATGTTCGAGATGAACTTAAAAATCATAATCATTATCCAGTTCTTCAATATCCTCATCTGCACCTTCTCCATCGTCTAACTCAAAGATGGATGCCTGGTTCTCACAGTCTGGCAGTCTGCACATATCATTGTATTTCAGTCGGTTTGACAAACACACAAATTTTGGTAGTGAACACATCCTTGTACAATTGCAGGCCAATAGATCAAGGACCGCCTCGGGTGCTGGCTGACCATCCATCCAGTGCACCACCAACTGTTCAACTCCTTCCTTCTCAATCTTCCATCTTCGGCCAACAGGACTTGGTACTTTCGGGTCCTGTTCAAGACATCGTCTCCATATTGCAGCCTGGTAGTTGGCTCTTTGTGCGTGTTTCACTATGCATTCCCGGCATGGTGGAAGCTGGTGGCTCTCTATCTCACCTTTCTTAGCACAGAATAGGTCGTACCTGAGATCTTAATGGATGATGCCGTTGGTGCATAGAGGAGGCAGGTAAATGCCTCTAGTTTGTCCATCAATTCTGGGGAGAGGTCCCATATATGACCCAACTCTAGGAATATGTCCTGGGCTTCCCTGTTGCTGGTCAACAGTTTCAAGGCACTTGCCTTCCCTTTGCCTGCAAACGCACTGACAGTGTCACATCAAGTATACGCATGCATCCCAATGAGAGCCCTACAGACATCTATGCCAACAGTGGCAGAAACCTTTATGATGTCAACGAGCCTCATCCGGGTTCTAGTTCCACATTTCTGGAATAGTGGGTCTCCAATCTTGTCATGAAATGTCAAGAACATTATGAAGACGTCTGTGTTATTTGAGCAGATCACTACAGCCTGATAGCCCTCTCTTGCTGCATGGGCAGCATGGAGAAGTAGGCGCCCATCTGCTTGTTCATGTTGGCACTGAAGGGCTGGCACCTTAATGATGATTCTGTAACATTTGTCATTTACAGTTGCATGTAGAACCTTCCCCTGTAGCTTTTCTCTGTATGTTGGTTTCCTCCATTCACCGACTAAGAAGGCAATGAAACTGGTCTTGTTATTAACTGTGCTCAGGAAACTCCTCCACTGCCTCACAATCTGTGTGCCTGTGATGCTTTGCAGCTGATGGCCGGTCTCTCCACCTCGTAGTGATCTAGCTCTCGCTGTTTGTGATAGAGTTCTCCCTGTATGTTTCAAACACAACATCTATTCTGTCACTCTCAGCTCCTTCTCTCAGTGCCATAGACAGAATTGTAGTGGCGACATCTCCAAAAGTAACTTGATCACGTTGTACTCTTTGGGCTAAGTTCATCCTATCGACCATTGAAGCCAAGTTACTTGGAAGTAGCTCTGCCATTGTAACATTCGTCTGCAAAGTTGTGGCTAAAGTAGCCTTGTTGGTCTTTTGCAGCAATCCATCTGGTGTGGACAGGGCCCATGGCAATGGCCCAAGGGGATGAGAGAGGATATCCTCCATCTGGAGATTGCGTCCTTGTGCTATCACTATGATGCGACCAAACAAAGATCTGTCTGCCTTCAAGAGCGTCACCCTCCCACTTGATTTTACTTCCTTCTTCTTACACATATTGCTGAGTGTCTTCAGCCTGTTAGTTTTTATTGGATCATGGAATTTCTTTGCAGGTGGGTCTCTCTCTAGTCTTTCATCCTTAAATGTTGCATAGGTTTGCTCACCGATGTCATTTGCCTTCAACAGGTCAGGGGCAATGTCACTGGGTGCTGCCTTAGCAGTAGAGATGCTAAGGAGGTCCTGCTTCTACGCAAATGGGTTGACTCAATCTTTCATGAGGTCAACAACTGCAGACACGGCCTCCTCATCTTTTTGGATTCTTGGGCGCTGTAGTTCTGTATGGCAAACTTTTGATTTGTTAGTACTTACCTTGCACCATGTCTCTTAACTGTCCCAGAAATGCATTGCGCTAATCGGCTGTTATGTAGTACCGTTTGATAGCTCCAGCTTTCAGGCTGAACCAAGCTGTGCCTCCAGGAGTCTGGGTGTCTTTGTTTACTGTGACCTCAGTGGTCTGGTCCACAGGAATCCGCCCAAAGGGGTCGTTGCTAGACAATCTGTACTGAGAATAGCCCTCACATGAGGATTCTTCGTGGCAAGATTTATCATCTGAGCAAAGTATGGGGACATGTACCTGGCATAGTTCAACTTATATTTATACATTATATTCATACATAAAATCATGAATCTTCAAATCGTTTAATATGTTTCTTATCATCATATTTGTAGCCTGTATGCAAGAAAATCAAAAGTAACAAATTTTCCTTGACGTGATGCGGCCATGATGCTGAGGCGCTCCGAGGATTGACACTTTGTGTCTTCCAATCACAGCCTTTTACATTTTTAAAGATGGGGACCCATTGGACCACCAAATCGCTGATCTCAGGAACTAGGGCATTCTGCTATGTTAGAACGGTTTCCTACGATAGAGTTTGCCACAAATACGAAAATAACACACTGTTTAGCGCACTGCGTTACGTCATTCTATCGCATTTTCGTATCTTCGTAATCAGAATAAGCCCCGCCTTCTTCGTTGATGGACATGAATGGAGCGTCATCGACGTGACCAGTTACTGTATCTACTGTCTTTCGCCAGCCTGTTTACTTTTTGTAAATAATGAAATGCCCGGCCGATGCATTTCGCATCGAAGTGGAAAATTTTTGGCATTTTTACTCGCTGTCGGAAGTGAACGAGTGCGTCATTCATTGAACATTGAAGTTTTTCTTAAAATTAAATAATTCCGAAAATCCCTAACCGTGCTACTCGATTGTTTTAGCCAATGAACGTAGCTGTGTGTGTGACGTCTTGCCCGCGCGCTCTGATGGTGTTCTGCGATAATAACCTCGTAATTTCTCAGCATTTCTTAAGGTGCATGGAACATTTTACCAATTTTGTGGTGTCAGTTAGTCACGGATATGTCACAGTAAGTACTAACCGTATATGTTTCACATACGTTCACCTATTTTGCACACAGGCGGTCGATCATTGTGAAATCTGTCTGTGAATAAATTTATTTTTATTCGAGACGCTTCCAAGTTGCTGTGCTTTCAACATCTTGCTACGTCAATGCACGTGGCGTCAAGAGCTGCACAAAACTCAACACCGTTTCATCTCTGTTTATGTTTGACGCCCTGATATGCGTGCATTGACCAGTGAGGGGCGTGCAATGTTAAGAGGGAGACATTTTTCTTTGGGGTTTCCGAAAAACACAATTCCACTTGACAATTTCATGGGCCATTTCAATTAGAAGCCTCTTGCATAATGCGCCCCAACAAGCCCTTTCGACTGACTAGGCAAGAAATTCTCAAAGGTCTGTATATTGCTCTTATTAGCCGCCGGCTTAGTTCATTATTTCGAACAAAGTCTTCATTGTTATCTTCTAACACTACAGACCAATCTCCTGTTCCGCAAGTGGAGACGTGCTGCCGGGCTCGTCTCCACTAGCGGACAGGCGCTTCACACTTGAAATCCCGCGGTCGCGCTGACATATCCACAGGAACTGCGCGTGCTCTCATCCGCGCGCAGCGACCCCCCCCCTCCCACCCCTCTCCGCTGATCAACAGCAAAGCTGTGCACGCAATCTTGTTATCATGTCTCTCTGGATTGTCTGGCATTTTTGTTTGGGCGGGTGGGGTAAACAATTATAGCATAAACAGTTATTAATTTGTACATCTACTTGGTTTAGCAATAAAATTACTCTCCACTTCATGTATATTTAAACACTGGTATCACTAGTTAGTGTATGCGCCAAAATGCACTTCTGCGTACACCTTTATGAAAACAATTAAACTCATATGTTCTGTATGTATCAGTCACTGGACTATCTGCGCTCTGTATGAATTGCAAACACTATGAGTGAGAGGATGAGAGATCAGGGCGATGAGATGATAGTTCTCTCTGTGATACGCGTTGACCTGTGCTAAGCCGTGGCACGTTGTTCTGGATTACTCAGCCAGTTCTATTTGGATGGGGTTACTAAAACAGCTAATAGCACAAAAAAGGCTACCAATCACTGCAATGCAAGTGTGGAACACCACATTTGTTTTTCTATTCTGTAATTTTAAGTCCTACAACAGCAAAAAGTTGGTACGTAAACTGGTAGCCATAAGTTGTTCATAGTATCAAGAGTAGATAATATAACATTATTATAACATTGTTATTATCTACTCTTGATAGTATATGAACTAAAAAACAGTCCCTGGAATTTTTTTATTTTGGAAGTTATGGCGTTTGGTTTACGATACTGTTGTATCTTACAAAACATTATCTCCAGATTTTTCGTGCATCTTTTATCAATTATTGCCTAAAATAAAACAACAAAAAAATTCCTGCCGAATTGTTTTTGAGTTAATTACCTCATATAACAACTTATTTGTGTTTAAATGTAGCGTCCAAACACTGCTGTTTTGAGACAATAAGACAACAAAGCATTTCTTTGTATAAATTTTGCGTCACGGTTAATTAAGCGATGAGGTTTTTTTTACGATATTTTCTTAGTGAACGCTTAGAGAGACACTCTTTTATATTAATATAATATATGCGTCTTGTAATGAATTTGAGTTGAGGCAGTCTATGTTGCAATGCCTTTAACAGCCGGTACATTTTGAGAATCTTGAATGTACAGCCTGACAGTATCTCTGTCATATAAACACGAGGTGTTAACACACAACAAAAAGCTACCATCGATGCCATGCTGATAACATTATTTTCTAAACTCTTAGTGGTTGTATGCCTTGCCATAAAATCACATGAGGAATTATTCCCTTCAGATGCGTACGATGGCCCGAAATTATGCGCCGGTCTGGTCGAATGCCCTATAACACCGAAGCCGCTACCTCTACCCCGCCTAATGATGACCACAAAACAAAACACACACACACACACACGCACGCACGCACACACAATACACACGCACGCACCGCACGCCGGCACGCACGCACACACACACAGCACACACACACACACACACACACACACAGCATGCGACTACGTTAACCTGCGGGTGACTTCGCGTGCTATATTTTGGGGCCGAAACTCTTAAGTGAAATGAAACTGAAAGTTGTGTGCGCACAGTACTAAGAACGCATCCAGAGTCGTGGTTTGCAGTTGCCCCCTCCTGACACTACACCTGTTTGCACATAGGTTAAGCAAACACAGGAGATGCTACAAATGATAAGCAATGTGATGAACTACGCTGAACAAAGCAAGGCTGAGCAGTGATACATGCACATTTATTTCGTAAGATTTGATCAAGGATTATTACCGTCGTCGTAGGCTTGCTGAAAAATTCCCGTGCGGCTTACCGAATTGAATTCGTCATTCCAACAGACAGCCAGTATAGCGAACTTTGACGAAGGCATTGTTTAGGGACCTCTGTCGCTGCCACCACAGCTCCCCTGTACTGACCTCCCTGCCCACGCACACTGTCCACCCGTCTGATTGAACTCTTCTCTGACCACCACGGTAGGACCGTACCATCCACCACAGTGTAGGACTCCATCCCCACCACAGTGTAGGACCTCCCTTGGGCGACCTAGCACTATTCAGGGCGACGCTCGTCTACGAGCAGTGTGAGGCGTGCTTCCAGCCACAGTGGGACCTTCCGTCCGACCACAGTGTGGGGGATCCGTCCTTCACGCACGGAGGGGGGTGGTGGTGTAGCGCGTCCCCCTTCGGAGCCAGCAGGGTGTGGAGCCTGCCGTGCCAGGGGGCACAGTGTGGGGACCTCCTTCATCCACATGTGGACTCCCTCGCCGGACAGGTGTGTAGTAAGCGCGTCGCTCGCGAGCGAGCATGGGGTAGGCAGCCTCCGAGCCACACTGTGTGTACTGCCGTCACCCAGCTGGGTGACCCGCGGTGCACCATCATGTGTAGCGACCGCCTCGCACCACTGGGTAGGACGTGCCATCACACAGTTGTACTGCTGGGCGACCACAGCTGTAGACTCCCTGGCAGCCAACGTGGGCTGGACCTCCGTCCACCACAGGTGTGAGGAGCCTTCGGCCTCCACACGAGTGTGCGATCGTGCGCCTCGCGAGGCAGCGTTGGAGCCGTCGTCAGTACAGGTAGGAGCCTCCCGTCCACCAGCAGGTGTGCGAGCCTCCCTGCCAGGCGCTGGTAGGACTCCGCCCCAGGCAGTGTAGCCTGCCCCCTCCACAGAGGTGTAGGAAGGCCTCCTCCACACAGGGTAGGACCTCCCTCCACACAGTTGTAGGACTCGTCTCACCACAGTGTTCCCCAGGTAGCTCCGCGTGCCACTGCCGCGGTCTGGTGCTGACCTCGTCGACCGACATGTAGACCGTCCGCTGGACGGAGGCAGTGGTAGGGAACACCCTCCACCACACTTGCTGGATGGTTAGCGCGTTCCTGCGCGGATGCACTGTAGGACTCCCGTGGCGAGCTCACCCAGGTGTGGACCGGTCCCGTTCCACCACAGTGTAGGACCTCCCTCCACCACAGTGTAGGACCTCCCTCCACCACACTGTAGTACCTCCCTCCACCACAGTGTAGGACCTCCCTCCACCACAGTGTAGGACCTCCCTCCACCACAGTGTAGGACCTCCCTCCACCACAGTGTAGGACCTCCCTCCACTAGTGTAGGACCTCCCTCCACCACAGTGTATGACCTCTCTCCCCCACAGTGTGGGACCTCTCTCCACCACACTGTAGGACCTCTCTCCACCACAGTGTAGGACCTCCCTCCACCACAGTGTGGGACCTCCCTCCACCACAGTGTGGGACCTCCCTCCACCACAGTGTAGGTACTCCCTCCACCACAGTGTAGGACCTCCCTCCACCAGTGTAGGACCTTCCTTCACCCACACGTACGTGTCTTCTGTGTGTAAATAAGTCACAGCTGCTAGTCATCGATCAGGCGAGTAGAGTACACACTCTGACTTCTATTGTTATCAGAAGCGTTCTGTGTCTTTTACGAACGAGGATGAGGGGCGGGCTATATAGCGGCGTGGGACATCGATTGGGTGGGCTCAACGTACTGTGTGCTGTAGCTATTAATTAATAACATTGTGGTTTGTTCTACACATCGATGATTTCATGCGTTGATGATGAGCGCTGTGTGTGTGTGCATGTGCGTGTGTGCGTGCGTGCGTGTGTGTGTGCGTGCGTGCGTGTGTGTGTTGTCAGAAATCGATTGGTGTCAGCGGCGATCTATTGTGAACCTGTGTATCAGAAATGTGTGAATCGCTATATTATTTGTGTGCTGTCACCTGTACTGTCAAAAATACATTTCTGGAAATTGTTTTTTTTTTAATTCCGCCGTCTCGTGACTTCACAGACCGCTCGGGCGAGCGTACGTACGTGCGTGCGTGCGTGCATCCATCTGCGTGCGTGCGTGCGTGCGAGCGAGCATCTATCTATGTGCGTGCGTGTGTGTGAGTGCTCGGGATTGCTTCTGTGTATGTGGATGTGTTCGTACGTCCTTATTTCCTTCTTCAGTAGCTCTGTATAGGCATAATGACACATTCAGTGTACTATACTGTCGTTCACCCCTACGCGCTCTCTCCCACCAGGAAGTGTACATTGGCTGCCATGCGCTTGCTACGCACAGGGTGCATGCACTACTCTGGGGGTTAGGTGTACTATAATGCAGTTTATCACCGCGACTCATACGGATTTGTACATTTTGGATATTTTTTCGCGATTCAAAATGAAAGTGCCCAGATGATAATTCCGTAACGATATCTGTGTGGCAGTAGTGTAGCATAGGTGCGCGACCGGATCTAGGTGACGCGTGGGTGGTAAGCGGATGTGGTGGATCAGTGGGTGGGGTTTTCGTGAGTATTGTTGTGGTATTTTTTCGTGAGTGGCGTGTCCGTCAGCATGACGATCGACGGCACTGCGACGCCCCGAGGCCGTCCTAACGCATGCCAAAATTCACCAGGGCTGCCATAAGTTGATTCTCAACTACTTAGGGAATCTAGGGCCATATGATAACATCTGTCGTTTTCTTTACGACCACAAGAGCTTTTTTTACAACCATAGAATGGTTTTGTGTACCACAGAGTCACTTTATACAGGTAACCGAATATAGAAGATATAATATAAAGGAATCGGGCGAAGCAGCGGGTAAATACACCACCTGACTCGTTAAAAATGTCATTTAAAAGCAATCAATTATTTTAATAATTACAATTAGAAACTATACATGCGGTGTTACTACGCATTCAAAGTTTAGTTCAAAACAATGCCACAACTCATATCGGATCATTAAATTCCCGGTAGGTCGCGTGTATTCTGTTGGTGGTACTGCTACCTAAGTAGTTTCCCCGAGTGAAGGGTTACATATAGGTAGAGCTATGTCGATTGAAGATGAATCCACGTGTCACTGACGGCGGAAAATCTATTACTAAAATGGTCAACGGCAGTGATGACAAAAATCTACTGTGTGGAGGCAAGGATCAGCCGGTGAGGCGGGTAAGACACAAGTCGTTACTGCCTGACAGAGAGAGGATTTGCCTTTAAGAGGGAATGTGGAGGTTTTCACACACCACCCTTCGCTAAATTATGGCATCCTAAATACGCCTATTTCGTGAGGTGGGGTTGAGGAACTTGCGTGGTTTAGAAAGGAAACCTGCCCTTTCTTTCGGATCGGTAAATTTATTTGTTGTTCGTCACCCTCCCCACACGTAACACCGCTTTGGCCCTATAAGAATGGTTCTTGTTTGGGTTATTAGGGAATGTGTTACCGTGACTATGTTGGGCGTATTGTAGCATGGACTGTCGCACGCTCCCGCTGACCAGTGAATAGAATACCTGGTCAGGTATCAGCGCAGCGACCACCGCAAGGACATCTCAGTGCTCGAAATTTCGCCCGGAATTTCTCCGACGTTGTGGATTTCGCGTGTACTTGTACCGCGTAGTGCTAGACGCCGATTCGCCCGCATTGGCGTTGAACGTTTGTGTCAACATTTTGAGGAATTTATTTAGCGAGGTTTTCTGCGTATCGGTCACTGTTGTGAGTTTGCGAGGAGAAAGCGTCATCCACACGTACGTTTATTGCACTCATGGAGTTAGCTTTATGGCCATGTAAGAACTGTTGCGAAGTGAAGCGGCTGAAGGGCTGTTTTATGTATAACTATTGTAGTAGTTCCACGTTCGTAATGACGCGAGACGTTTCAACTTGTACCGCTTTGAAGGTTTACACGCCACTAATGATTATATGTGGTTTTACGAACCCGTATCGGTTATACTACGTCTCTCTCTCTCTCTCTCTCTCTCTCTCTCTCTCTCTCTCT
>NW_014577741.1:99043-114507 GCF_000485595.1 Priapulus caudatus | reverse complement strand
CTCTGCCGTCTCTGCGTCTCTGCGTCTCTGCGTCTCTGTGTGTGTCTCTGTGTGTGTCTCTGTGCATGCTGTGTCTCATGTGTCTCTCGGTGTCTATTGTGTCTCTTTGTGCTCTCTCTGCTGTCTCTCTGCTAGTGTCTGTCTCTCTTGTCTACGTTGCTCTCTCTTGTCTCTCTGTCTCGTGTCTCTGTCTCTGTCTCCTCTGCTCTCTCTCTATCTATCTCTCTCTCTTCTCTCTCTTCTCTCTCTCTCTCTCTCTCTCTCTCTCTTTCTCTCTCTCTCTCTCTCTCTCTCTCTGTCTCTCTCTGTCTCTCTCTCTCCTGTCTCTTCTTTCACGCGTAGAACATTATAGTATAATAGTTTGTTTTGGCATGAAAATCCTCGCCGCCACTGGGCCTCCCTACTTTCCCGCCCTTCATCCTCGTCCCGCTCCCCGCCCCTCCTTTCCCGTCCTCCCGCTACCCCGCCGTACCCCGCCCCCTCTACCTACTCATTGCGAACTCTAACATGTACAAACTACAGCAGGTTACGTAGATCGGTTGGTTGTGACTGGCACGCGCAACCAGTTATAACATGGGTCTCATGACCGGTAGCTACGTTAGTTCCTAGACTGGGAATTCTCTCGGTACAAGTACATTTACTTAGTGATAAGCAGGGACATGCACAGGCTTGCTGTCTCTTAGAATGGAAAACGCCCAACGTTGCCATCTAAGTATTTGCTAGATCACATGCTGGTTGGTGGGAGTACACCACAAAGTCTTCATACTCCAACCGTTCTACAAGCGCTGGTATAAACGGTATGTGAAATTCTCTCTCGCTTTTATTTTGCACGTGCTAGAAGCACAAATTCGCAAGTACTAGAACAGGTCTTTAATCTTAGTCGTAACAGTGACCCATGTAACTAACCACCTGTTTATTATAATGGTCCCCTTGTTGCATTTACACATTAGTAACTACCGATATTGGCGTTCGCTCCACCTGTGGTGAAGCTATGTGGCTTTGCTGGTAGGCCCATAGTAACTGCAGCTGTTAAAGCCGCACAATGCGCATCCAAACGCTAATTTCTCCAGTACTTACTAGACTAGCAAATACTTCGTGTCATGCATAATCACACTATTACCTCGTAGTTATATCATCAGATCAGGAGTGAATATTAATAGATCATTATCTATATTCTATTAATCTATTATTAATCTATTATTCTATTATTATTCACTCTTGATCACATTATACGTATGTTGTTCTCTGTAGCAGCAGGACAACTTGACCCGGACAGTGTTACACAACCTGCTACATTGTTCCGACCATTGCCTTGGTCATGTTGAGACACCTGGTGGCAGCACTGTTGCTGGCAGCGAGCGGCAACGCGCGGCTGTCTCCGTTCTCGGCGCGCTTTCCGACCCGCGTGCCGCCGATGCTGGAGAACAGTGGTGACCCTGGTGAGGCTCTCTTCCTCACGCCGTACATCAAGAGCGGTCAGCTGGACAAGGCGCGCGCTCTCAGCCGGGTCGGGCCGCTGCCGTCACCGCCGCCCACCAGCCCTCTCAGCTACAGCGGCTTCCTCACCGTCAATGAGAAGTACGACAGCAACATGTTCTTCTGGTTCTTCCCGGCGCTCGAGCGGCCCGACGCCGCGCCCGTGCTGCTCTGGCTGCAGGGCGGCCCCGGCGGCTCGTCGCTCTACGGGCTCTTCTGCGAGCACGGGCCGTTCGTGGTGGACGCGGCGCTGCGGCTGCAGCCGCGCGACGTCGCCTGGACGCGCCACTACTCGGTGCTGTACGTCGACAACCCCGTCGGCACGGGTTTCAGCTTCACGCGGCACGACGCCGGCTACGCACGCACGCAGCGCGACGTCGCCGCCGACCTTTACGAGGCACTGCGGCAGTTCTTCACGCTGTTCAGTGACTTCCGCGCGCGCGACTTCTACGTGACGGGCGAGTCGTACGCGGGCAAGTACGTGCCCGCGATCGCCTACGTCATCGATCAGCGCAACCCGTCCGCCGACACGCATATCAACCTGAAGGGCGTCGCTATCGGCGATGGACTCTGCGATCCGGTGACGATGTTCGGCTACGCTGACCTGCTCTACCAGGTGGCGCTGGCCGACGAGCGGCAGCGCGAGCACGTGCGCGTGCGGACGGACGCGGCGGTGGCGCTGATCACGCGCAAGCTCTACCGCGATGCGTTCCTCGTCTTTGACGCGCTGCTGAATGGCGACCTCACCCCGTACCCATCCTACTTCTACAACATCACCGGCTCGACGAACTACTTCAACTACCTGCTAAGCACTGCCGATGACGACGACGCACACTTCTATGGCTACCTCGCGCTGCCCGCGACGCGACGCGCTGTCCACGTGGGGGCGCTGCCGTTCAACAATGGCACGATCGTCGAACAGCATCTAGTTGACGACATGATGCAGAGTGTGAAGCCGTGGGTCGCGCACATCATGGACCGCTACAAGGTACTCATGTACAGCGGCCAGCTGGACATCATCGTCGCAGCAACGCTCACCGAGAACTTCCTGTGGAGCGTCGAGTGGCGCCACCAGAGAGACTACCACCGAGCGGACCGCACCTGGTGGCGAGTAAACCCCAACGACACCGAAATCGCTGGATATGCCCGCCAGGTGGAGCAGTTCTACCAGGTGGTCATCCGCGGCGGCGGTCACATGCTACCCCACGACCAACCGGAGAGAACATTGGACATGCTTAACCGATTCATTACAGATTCTGGGTTTTCTAATTAGGACACGCGTCGAAAGCTATATCTAATTCTGCCTGCATGGATAAGTGCGTAATGCCCCATGTATTGAAATGCATATCTAATACACCATATAGTGAAATGCATATCTGCTACCCATGTATTGATAGGTATATCTAATACACCAGATATTGATAGGTATGTATACTATGTATTGGTGCGTAGATATATATATATATATATATATATATATATATATACATTATACGCTATAAATGACGAGTATATATTATATAAACAACGTATTGATGATATGCGTTATAAATCGTGCACTGCATGTATGGACAATGAATACTACAATAAAAAGTTTAACTGAAAAACCGTGTGCGTGTGTTCATGTGTATATATATAAAAATATGGCATTGGTATCTACCTCTAATAAACCACGCATCGTTGAATGCATGCATCATCGCATACGCGTAATAAACAATGATTCCATGATGTGATGGATCGTGAATTATTGTAACAGTAATAAATGGTGAAAACGTGAAAAAAGATCGCGTTTTTATGTTTTCTGGTTTTCATGTTTATTGCATCTTTGCTCGTGGATTGGTTTTCACAAGGACTGACAGACGTCAAACCATATGCAATTTTAATTATGCTTTTAATTGAAAATTTAATGGATAGTTGTTCATTATCAATTTATTCCTAAAGCTGAGAAGCCGGTGTTAAAATGCAGCACCTTTGAATCAAGCCATTAATTTTTATGCATTGCTTTGTTAGACATTTATGGTAAAGTATTTCATTCTCACGGCTTTATAATGCGACTATTCAGTGAATATATCCTGCCACGTGACTGCTTTTTCTGCTCTAATGCATACCTGTTGGCTCCTTATGCGTCCCTGTAACATTTGATTGAACCATAGCTCAGCATGCACAATACACGAGTAGCTGTGGGATTCATAATGTTGATGAAATCTAATAATCAACCCTGGATTTTTCATCGTGCGCTTTATCTTTACTGTAAGTCACGTGAATTTGTGACTAGCCCTCTAGCCAACGCTCACCTCATCGTGCTTTGCCTAATAAATATTTGTGTTGTATTACGTGGCTACAATCGTGCCAGACAAACACAGATTTATATAACAAGGAAGTTTAAATGGGTTCAGTCAATCTTTGTTTGTGTTGACAGAGAAAACACTGCTAACAAATGTGCTGCACTGAGTTGTGAACACTTTACACCTATATGTTATTGTAAGAATGCCACATGACTAATGAGTAGTGAATCGGTTATTTCATGATGCCAGCGTAATACCATTTCCTGTTCGACATCATTAACAACCAATGCCAAATATTAGTGCGATTGCATACGGATAGTTTTATCTGATGAACAGTGGCTATGAATGCACAAGTACAGTAGTTTGAATATGTTCCCACAATCACATAGAAAATGTCACCGTTTTTGGTGGCTATTAACACAGAGGAATGTGTAAAAACCTCCGTTGGAAGCTTACTCTTTACCTCACTGTACGCTTGATTTTCACACGACCGTATTGTTTTCTCAACAGTTGAGGATCAAGTTCCGAGATAATCTGCACGACCATTTTGAGTACCCGTCTGAGCAGAGCCTGCTAGAGGACACAGAAGGCCATGAGGACAGTAACAACAGCGATGCACCCAGGATGTACGAGTTTGGAACAGATGAAGAGTCAGCAGACGTGGAGCCACATATACAACAATCGTCTGCTTTGAAAACAACACCATCTATAGGCTCGACAAGTATGTTTTTCGTCGGTTTCACGTGCTTGTAATAATTGGTTGCTGGTTTGAATCAAAAGAGAATAGACATTCTGCGACGTATTTCGTAGCTCCTTGGTTGTCGGAGTACTTATGCAACGCGTGATTAGAGTTTCATCTTTTGTCCTTACTCCTGATATTGCATTTAAATGCTACGGCAGAAAACTGATGAAGAAACAATAATGACGTTTAGTCTCCAAAGTTATGATTTAGGGATATATTATATATATATATATATATATATATATATATGTGTTTGCTGATTATAATGGGATATAATGATGGTTATGTTGTGGTGTTTTATGACCAGACTTGGCTGCATACTATCCAACCAAAACGCATGAGTCGTATAATCTTGGAATGGAAATGTCAAGAGAGACAATGGACATCAAAGTTGAGTCACAAGAGCAGATGGCAATACTTGACGACACACAGCTGATACCTGGTACAGATGAAACAACCTGGTCGGAGTCAGCGACGAGTGATCTCCTTTTCTGATTGGACGATTGCCAAACGCAAATGCCTGTTGACTTGGTAAATTGCATAAACATTACTGTAAGGTAATTTTCAGGGCAGGGGTATATCTGACTAATACTAAATATCTTGTCCAGCGATTTTTCCAGTTATTCTACTAAATCATTTAGCGCCATTAACAGTCTTTGATGAATTATTTCTTAAATTTTGTGATCAGATCTAACCAAAAAATACTGTCTACAAAGTAAAATTCTTGCACATGCCATGTTGATTCACATTCTTTGCTGTGTTGGAAGGGAAGAAAAATACAGGAGCCACCATATGGCATATATTTTTGTCAATACTCAACTTGGCTTGTATGAATGTAAAGTATCGTTTTCTAGAATTTAACAAGCTATGTGAGTACTATGTGGCGCGGCGTTTATATGTGCCTTTCACTTGTCTCAGAGGGCGAGTCAACAAGGTATGCACTCGAATCTTGATAGATAAAAATTCTGGGTGTAGCCCAAGTCTGATATTACAGCAAAACTGTACTGCAATTTGATTCCTGATGAGTTAAGTGACTGTGATTCAATGGTAGGTCATAGCTATCAGTGTCGATAAGATGACACGTTTAAACTGTGCTTATGTCTCGCACAGATCATGGCAGTCTGGTTTGGACGCAGGACCCTCACTGCATACCATTTATACAATCCAGGTTTTTAAAACTGCTTGAAGCTGCTGTAGATATTATCAGAAGTAGATAATAGGGGATCCCCTATTATCTACTCCTGATATTATACATGGTGCTTGTATTTTTACGGGGGGCCCGACAGCACATTTTAAGGTGTGGAGCTTAGCGTTTTGATAAATCTATAAGTAAATGGTTTTTGGTAAATGTTGGTATATTTTTATGTAGGTATATATATATATATATATATGTGGAATTATGTCTGTGAACTGAATGATGTGGAATTTTTGTTACTGTCGTCTTATTTTGTACAAAAATAGTGTGTATGACAAAGAATTACACCTGAGTACGAAGTGTTCGCGCAGGTTTTAGGTATTAACCTGTTGCTCGCATGACTTGTAAATTTAAATAATGTACGGTTTGAAGACGGAAATCACAGAAGATATATTTTTATTGTCTTATGCAAACAAATATGATTTAGCTTCATTCGCATTGATAGCAATGTAGTTGGGATTGTATTATATCCAGGCGCCATGGAAGCAAGAAAACAGGTAGGCCTACTATTCATTGTGGATTTTATATTACGTGCAAATTTCTTTTATCGCTTAAACATTTCGATCTGAGACTTTCTGCTATTGGTTTTGTAATTCTTGTTGATTAGTGTTTTATGAATATTTTTTTTTAATCAAATGTGAATGCTGCATCGCCCTATCGGAGTATGCTATTATTTTCATAGCTGAACTGTTGAAAATAGGCTAACACTAGTGTTTCATAACCCGGCAGTAGCTGGGAGAAAAATCGGGTCTTTAGCATACGCATGGTTCCGGGATCCCTACTCGTGTAATATTTCGGCTGTTATCGTGTTACAAAATGGTGTAGAC
This sequence comes from Priapulus caudatus, assembly GCF_000485595.1. NCBI lineage: Eukaryota > Metazoa > Priapulida > Priapulimorpha > Priapulimorphida > Priapulidae > Priapulus > Priapulus caudatus. Next base: position 107,982 of record NW_014577741.1, on the reverse strand, counting down.
ACGTTTCTCGAGCTGCCAGATGAGAGAGAATGAGTGTCGTATATCGGTTATGGTGTGCTCAGCAGTCGTAGCGAGCGGCCGCGATTCGGTGCGAAATAAACATAAAAGTCGTGTTCCTACTAAAATCGATATTACATGTCTGACGTTTCTATATAATCGTATAATAATGCTGCACACAGGTTAGATGATACACGGCAATTCCTGCAGGACAATAGACGTATATCTAGCTAAAATGATATAATGCGCATAGGCAACAAACAATTATATATTACGAGCGTTGATATCTAATTGATCTATTCTTGGTAACACAATAATCTATAAGGACCACATTGTACAAAAATGTCCTCATGTCATCCTTATAGCAAGGATTTTACAATAGTGGCTGCTCATTGTAACCATAGCAATGATTTCACACCAGCAGCTGCTCACTGTAACCGTAGCAACGATTTCACACTATCGGCTGCTCACTGTAAACATAGCAACGATTACACACTATCGACTGCTCACTGTAACCATAGCAACGATTGCACACTATCGGCTGCTCACTGCATGTAACCATAGCAACTATTTCACACTATCGGCTGCTCACTGTAACCATAGCAACGATTTCACACTCGGCTGCTCACTGCATGTAACCATAGCAACGATTTCACACTATCGGCTGCTCACTGTAACCATAGCAACGATTTCACACTACCGGCTGCTCACTGTAACCATAGCAACGATTGCACACTATCGACTGCTCACTGTAACCATAGCAACGATTTCACACTATCAGCTGCTCACTGTAACCATAGCAACGATTTCACACTAGCGGCTGCTCACTGTAACGTCAGGATACGTTGCAACGTCTTCTCCAGTTTCGCAGACTAAATCGTAGTAAGGCTGAGAGGGTCTATGTCCCCCAGGGTACTGCCGATACGTTTCGGGTACCCTGGTAACTATCTGCTATGCCGGACTGTACCTCGCCTATTCCACTAACGAGTCTAGGGAGTCGCCTACGCCTACTCCATAACCCTACCCCTAACCCTTAAACCCTAACCCTAACCCTAACCCTAACCATATCAGATAGTTACCAGGGTACGTTCCGGTATACCGGACCGTACCCAGGGTACGTTCCGGCAGTACCCTGGGGGACATAGACCCTATGAGCCGTACGTAGTAAGTGATATCATTCTAGCTATAATCGTTCTGACAAACGCCAACTTTATGAATAGCCTTATTCTCTAACAAATGTCAAGCCATGAACATCAGTAAACCTGCTTAGCGGGGTGGTCAAAGGTACGCGGCAGCAACCCAGGGAGAGAGAAGGGGAGAGAGAGAGAGAGAGAGATCTCGCATCGTCTCGCCATCTTGCGAGAGAAATTATTCCTAAACGCACAGTGAAACGTATATATTGACCATCTACGTAAATAATTGGAATATCGAGAGTGATCATAATTAAGGCTAGTGGATAGAATAAAACGATGTAACTGAGAGCAATTTATTTTTTCGTGTGTTAATATTCTTGTTATTTTTGTCAGCTTTATTATCTCGGTTCGGACCTCATTTTAGATAGAATTATTATTAAGCTCAGGGGTGAACAATTAATTATATGGATAAACAGTGCCGTAGCCTCTGGGGGTTGGGGCAAATGAGCAGCTGCCCCCTTAGATTTTGGAACCAAATCGGTAATAGCTGTAAATATCCCAGAAATAAATATAATAAATGCTGAAAGAATGACCACTTTAGCCTAATTGTGTGTCATGATAGCATCTATACGTTAAGAGAGGCTCTGCTCTCACCAGCTGACACTATCATGCGCACTCTATTACACGTATCACGTAGATCTGGAAGAGGGTGTCAACGACTGAGCTGTAAATAATAACAATTATATAGAAACACACACACACGCGCGCGCGCACACGCACGCACGCACGCACGCACGCACGCACGCACGCACGCACGCACACACACACACACACACACACACATACGTAGCGTTTCATATTTCCGTCTACCGCATAAAATATTCTTCGGTCTACGATATTCCCTTAAGAAACTTTCAATGCACAATCTCATGGTTGACGTACATTACAATGTGGTCGTGCTTCGTCATAGCTTTACATGTTACGTTTTCGTATCTTACGTTGCGTTTCCTTATGTTTATCTTTACGTTCTACACACCTCTATAATGAAAATTGTATAGTTACTGTCATTATTTTACTACTTTTATGCCATGATAATTATGTTGTCATATGAAAAATCATTGCATTGCTACTGTTTTCATTGAAGTAGCGTTTCATATTTTCGTCTACCCCATAAAATATTCTTCAATTTACGATATTCCCATAACAAATTTTCAATACGCAATCTCATGGTTGACGTACGTTACTATGTGGTGGTACTTCATGATAGCTTTACATGTTGCGGTTAATGTATGTTGCGTTTCTTAACATTCGGTCCTGTTTAATTAACAGTGTACAATTAAAATTTTAGGGCACTTACAGTTACAGTCAGTTTGAATAATTAAAATGCAATGAGACTGATAGCTTTTATCTGTCGTAACATTTCTCGAGCCATGCATAGCTAGGTAAATGATAATGAAATTTATGAGATTAACATTAGTTCATACATTTTACCTTACAACAAACGAGGGATGAACATTGGATATTATTAAATTTATTTACACTCGCGAAATGGCCGCCTCTGGCGGCCATATTCGCTCGTTACGCTGATGAGATTACGATGATTTCTCTAAATCCCGGCCCGATTCATAGTAATCTTTTAGTAAAATCTTGACTTGATACGAAGACAATAATACAAGGATCCTGTTACTAACATAACATTTTCTGGTATTTCCGGTATTTTCCTTTTTATATAAAACAGTTTGTACACACTTTCTAATCCATTGTTTTTTTCTTTATATAATATACAGAACCCGCTTAGTACGATTATTTTTCTTTGGCCCGTCAGTTTCGGGGTGCGACTGTAGTAATGAATAGTAGTAATTGAATGAGGAGTTTAGGCTTTGCAGTAATTGTATTTATTTGTGAACAATTTAACGCTACTAAAGTTCTTAATTATACATATAAACCTATATAAAATACCTTTGTTAATTCGGGGCTAATATATGTTGAAGTGGACTGGTTAATACGAAACCCGCTTAATACAATTATTTTTCTTTGGCCCGTCAGTTTTCTACTAACGGGGTTTGACTGTAGTAATGATTCTTGGAAAAATGTAGGCAAACGCTTCGCAGTAATGGTTTATATCCTCCGCCGCACGTAGTGTAGCGGAACGTATTGTTTTCAGCGCCGTTGGTGTGTGGTGTGTGTGTGTGTGTGTGTGTGTTGTGTGTGCGTTGCGTGCGTGCGTGCGTGCGTGCGTGTGTGCGCGTGCGTGCGGCTGCGTGCGTGTGTGTGTGTGTGTCGTGGTGTGTGTGTGTGTGTGTGTGTGTGGTGTGTGGTGTGTGTGTGTGTGTGTGTCTGTGTGTGTGGTGTGTGTGTGTGTGCGTGTGTGGTGCGTGTGCGTGTGCGTGTGCGTGTGGTGTCGTGTACCGTGTGTGTCTGTCTGTCTGTCTGTCTGCTCGAATATTTTGCAACCGTTAGAGGTAAGAGAACTTCAAACTTGGTCAGAGGTGGACTTAGGGGCGGTGGAACCCTATTGATTTTGAAGTGCCCTTTCACGCCCGGTCAAGGGTCACAGTCACATAATTTTTGATGAATGGATAGATAGAATAGATAGATAGATAGATAGATAGATAGATAGTATAGATATATAAGATAGATAGAAAAATTGATGGATTGATAGATAGATATGCGCTGAGTGCGAGCGTGCAGGTGGGGGAGGAGCGCGTGAGCCCTGGCAAATCCTGCAAGGTTACGTGACAGACTACTGTATAGTACACGGCTGCCCCTATCGCCAAAAAATACGCTGAAATTGTTCACTTTTGTGATAAAGCATGAAACTTTGCCACAATTACTTCTAACCATGTAACAAACAATTGTTGTGATATGGATCCAAGCTAGGTTAAGAGCTCTGAGCTCGAGATCTGCGCATGTCCTAAAATCGCGGACATGGAACGAGGTCTGAAAAAAAATTTAATTGCCTAAAAACAGCCTTAGAGCTACAAAAATAAACTTGGAACTGATATATTAGCTTCCATATGTGGTATTTCTGTGCTAGAAAATGTTGAGATATGATCACGTGACTTCTTTACAGTTTTTACGAAGCTTCGCTATGGCATACTGTGGTGGATGTCAAACATAGATACTATTAGTGGGGCGGATATGTGTCTGAGGTGTGGCACTTCTGGAAAGAGCATGAAAATTTCCCTAGGGGGTTTTTGAGTATGCGAGTTCAAAAATTGCGGGAACACGATGTCAACTCCCAACGTTGCCGCCCAAAAAATCAACAATTATAAAATGGCCCGGCCGCCCCCCGCCCCGCGGGCCCGCCGGCCTCGCGGCCGCCCGCAGAAAACATGTTTTTCCCCATAAGTCAGCTGTAATGCTCGATTACAATGATCTTGGGTGCCTATAGCGCTATGTTTTGAAGTCAAAGAATGCCAATCAAACGCATGATCAATATATCAGTAGCATATATCTTCGCCCCAAAAAGTTGCAAATTTCAACAAATTGCCGGCGCACAAACGCCAGTTTTGGCCAAAATCAGCTGTAAGTGCCGCCCAAGTACATGATTCTTGGTCTCTATATCACTGTGTTTTTGATGGTCATGCCACCCATAGAAGCGGGTATAGAAACACATGTGCATCTATAAACATCTTCCGCCAAAAAACAAATCCAACAAATGGCTTGGCCACAAACGCATTCTTTGCCATAAATGAGTATACGTGCACGGTTACCAGGATTCTAGGTAATCTATTACCGTTTTTTATTTTTTATGTGCAAGGAACCCGATTGGAAACATGAAAATTATCCTAACATATATCTCAAATTAAACAAATACAATAATAAAATGTTTTAGGTCAAGAATCTGCGTAGAACACGTGAAAAATTATGGATGAAACCTTAAAAGAAATGCATCTATAACTTCAGCTTCATAATTTTCTGTAGCACTTTGCAGGCGCTACACCTGCGTGGCACGCCAAACGTCGTTCCATCATGATTCGCATGAGACAGTGTAAAAGCCAATCCAATGGTGCGTGTCCATGTATTATTAAACTGATCCATGGCAGTATCTCATATCTCAGATTTGCTTTTGTTATTCTCTGTTACACGTGTCCTGAACAGAAGATCAAGATTTGCCTATGGACACACTATGCATCTTTTTGTACCAAGGACTTTTCTGCATCCACATTTTAACAGTTCATGACTAGCTTTGGCTGCCTCTTGAAGAGTGTCCAGCTAGAGTCCATGGGAATCATCTGTCACTCTCTCCCAGCCCCATAATCTGCGCGATGCCGAACTTCATGGTCTCCTATAAGCTGCTGTCCCCAGATGTGCCCTGCCTGCGTAAACAGCCCTTTTCACATGCTGTTCCAGGGCATGCAACGTTGAGGAATGTTTTCCATCTTACGGTTTGACGTGAACAACTGTCCTTCCTGCTTCATTCACTATGGCTGAGTGCTGATGTTCGCAGATACAAGAGAACAACATGATCTCTCTATTTGCTCCACGTCGTGGGGATACCCTTGGCTTGAGCATGGGATAACCGAGGCAAATATTCGTTTGACGAGATTGAGGCATACTGCACCCAACAGCCCAAGCTGTTCTCTGTTTCAATTCAGCATTGCGAGAAAATAGTCCACATGGAGAGGACAGAAACAGTATTCACATCCTGATATTGCGTGAAGAAAGAAGACCATGATGCATCGTTGCCTAAATTCAGCTGCAATTAGGTGGCACTGATGTAACGTAGTTTAGGCACCATGACCAAATGCTATATATTTCCCAGTCCTGTAAAACACTTGACACTGCAATTGCTGTAACCACCTAATCAGTATCATGCATGTATCATCAGCTTGGTAAACCATGAATGGAATGATGGGAAGCATGAACCAGGAGCCGTTGTGTCTGCTTCTTCGTGAGTGCAGAACAAATCTGACAGGTAAGCTATGGGAGATGATACAGCATTCTGGCCATGTGTGGATCACTAGCTTCTGTGGAGGAGGTCTGAAACTCTTGTATTGCATTGGCTAGAAGTGTGGAACAGGCTGTCTTTGTTTGGCATCACAGCGAAGGAGTTCTTCCAGTTAACAGGAATCTTGGTGTTATTGTCCACCCGGAGATGATTACCAGATCTACGGTTCTGTCGTCTTTGTGCCTTTAGGCTGTCCTCCCTGTAGACATCCCAGACAACATGCTACCGTAAACAACGTCTGTAGTCATGTGTTCTATATAGGGCAAGAACACCAATTGTGAATAGTTGTGGAGACTACTTCTGACTTCAGACGACAGGATGAGAGTGGATGCAATTATTATAGATGGAGCCGTTGTGGTCTAGATGCTCCAACCCAAAGCGTTAGCACCTTTGCCGAGTACTTCAACTCCATATTTGGCGCTTACATCCTTAGGCAACTGGAAAGAAGCGGCAGATATGAGTGCTCTTGCGCCGTGTACTCACGAGGAAGCTGATTCCCGCATGATGATTCATGCACTCCATTCTAGCGCACATGGCCATCGACGAATAAAGATCCGAAGTAACAATACTGATGTTGTGTGCTGGCCGTTTCCATTGCTCCAGTTTTCCGTTAGATGAGCCTGTGGATCTCATATGGTTCTTCGAAGCAGAGTCCGTACCTCCAGGCGCATACCATAGCTACATCCTGGGTCGAGAGAAAGCGCGTGTGTTACCAGATGTGCATGCATTAATATGGTGTGATACGGTTTCATATTTCGGTGAAGAGGCGAAAAAAGACGGCATGAGACGTATGGAACGTGTTCCCAGAGCTTACCCCTGTTCTTAACGCAGCTGCTGATACTGCCAGAGATGTTGCATGATACCAGCATGGATGTCATTGAGCGATTTTGTGGTTACTCATAATATGACCACGAGCAGCCTCAGTAAAGTCAACGAAGTCAGGCAAGATCTTTTCTCAAGAAAGGTGCGATCCCTCGACAACATCCCTTCCACTCAAGCATCCTTAGTACAACATGTCAAGAGAGCTGTCTTCTATGTCCAAGGTGTTATGTATGGGGCCAGACCCTGTTAAAAGAGGCCCACGTTACCGAGTGCCTCAAGATGAGGATGGCAGCTTGAAAGTGGTCGCTGGTGCCTTACTGGACGAACACTCTCGCAAGCCAGGACTCCTGCTATGAACTCATTCGATGTGGATGCAAGCTGGTTTGTTGAGGACGCTGCAAATGCCAGAAAGCTAATCTTACCTGCACTGGGTTGTGCAACTGTAGAGGCAAACTGCAACTAGCTATGGATGCTAGAGTAGCAAGTAGAAAGGTTTAATTGACTGTGTTCAATTGCCAAGAGCATCGTTAATTGTTAAACAGTTTTGACCAGCTATCTCAACAGCCAAGTGTATATACTATTGACCGCCACGTAGAGAAACCCGATTAAACCCTCAAGCAAGGCGAAAGAAAAGAATTATCGGAAGGCTATATAAAATTTGTGGTTCAAAGCACTTAGGTACTTAGCCTGGAAAGCCTAAAATGCAATGTGAGGATGAAGCATGTATAGACTTTAGGCCAATTCAGGATTGTATGGATGTATTCAGGATGTATTGGAAACATGTGAAAAGCTTTTTTCTATCATTAAAATGATAAAAAAGATAATTGGACGTTCAGTAGTGCTAATTTAGTGCCATGTATGCTATGTTTGACCATTCCACACAGGTACCCCAAGCGAAATTCGTAAAACTGTAAAGAAAGGTCACGTGAATCATATCTTCAACATTTTCTAGCACAGAATACCACATATGCAACTAATATATCAGTTCCAAGTTTATTTTTGTACTCTAAGGCCTGTTTTTAGGCAATTAAATTTTCAGCCTCGTTTCCATGTCCGCGATTTTAGGACATGCGCAGATCTCAAGTCCAGAGCTTAACCTAGCTTGGATCCATATCACAAATTGTTTGTTACATGGTTAGAAGTAATTGTGCAAAGTTTCATGCTTTTATCACAAAAGTGAACAATTTTGGACGATAGCAGCTGTACTAGTATCCCTTAGCCTGTGGTTGCGTGTTTGTAAGTCTACAGCCAGCGCACCTAGCGGAAGTGAACTGAATCGTGCATGTTTTCCAGGAGATTTTCCATTAGATTTTCTAAACATGTTTTTTTTACCATTTAACCAATAAATAAAAAAGCAAAATGTTAGAATCGAACCTGATGCGTAAGAATGAAGCACGAAAAATTTCAGAATATAAATGTAGTAAATCAAAAGTAGAATATAATTGCGTTTAGTTAAATTTTGAAACGAGTTTCACATGTTTGAGAACCAATATATAATGTATATGTTAAAACGAGGATAAATGGCAAAAACGAGGAAATTTTTAAAGCGTTCGTCGACATCAATACAACCGCAACCTTTTTAGTGAGTGAGGGCCATCCGATAGTTAATGAGACATAGGCGATAGCGAGCCAGGCAGCCATGTTCAAGAGGCAGATGACTCAAACATGAATCGATTATGTTAATTGCATAATCACCAGTTTCCTACCGAGCCCAATCCTACAACCAGCTAATGAATTTTGCGTGCACGTGTATTATCATAATTTCGTGTCTAATGTAGCCGTGTGCTAAGGAAGTTGTCTACTGAACATAACAACAGTACGTGTACATGCCGTATTCAGTATACCACTTTCAAAAATGATGAAAATAAGGATAATTTTTTTCTTCACTTAGGCTTTACAGAACGGCTAATTGCGTTTCGCTTCTTTGGCGTCATTCATGAGGCACTATTATCCAGAAGAGTACGTTGAGCACAGAGGGTACGCGCCCTATTTAAACGCATGACAATGTGTATAACGACGTCTCTCGAAACTTT
>NW_014577741.1:96182-99018 GCF_000485595.1 Priapulus caudatus | reverse complement strand
TAATAAATGTTAAAGAAAGGTCACTGTGATCATATCTTCAACATTTTCTAGCACAGAATACACATATGCAACTAAATATATCAGTTCCAAGTTTATTTTTGTACTCTAAGGCCTGTTTTTAGGCAATTACATTTCAGCCTCGTTTCCATGTCGCGATTTTAGGACATGCGCAGATCTCAAGTCAGAGCTTAACCTAGCTTGGATCCATATCACAAATTGTTTGTTACATGGTAGAAGTAATTGTGCAAAGTTTCATGCTTTTATCACAAAAGTGAACAATTTTGGACGATAGCAGCTGTACTAGTATCTAGCTGTGCCGGGTTGCGTGTTTGTAAGTCTACAGCCAGCGCACCAGCGGAAGTGAACTGAATCGTGCATGTTTTCCAGGGAGATTTTCCATTAGATTTTCTAAACATGTTTTTTTTTACCATTTAACCCAATAAATAACAAAAAGCAAAATGTTAGAATCGAACCTGATGCGTAAGAATGAAGCACGAAAAATTTCAGAATATAAATGAGTAAATCAAAAGTAGAATATAATTGCGTTTAGTTAAATTTTGAAACGAGTTTCACATGTTTGAGAACCAATATATAATGTATATGTTAAAACGAGGATAAATGGCAAAAACGAGGAAATTTCTAAAGCGTTCGTCGACATCATCAAACGCAACCTTTTTAGTGAGTGAGGGCCATCCGATAGTTAATGAGACATAGGCGATAGCGAGCCAGGCAGCCATGTTCAAAGAGCAGATGACTCAAACATGAATCGATTATGAATTAATTGCATAATCACCAGTTTCCTACCGAGCCCAATCCTACAACCAGCTAATGAATTTTGCGTGCACGTGTATTATCATAATTTCGTGTCTAATGTAGGCGTGTGGCTAAGGAAGTTGTCTACTGAACATAACAACAGTACGTGTACATGCCGTATTCAGTATACCACTTTCAAAAAATGATGAAAATAAGGATAATTTTTTTCTTCACTTAGGCTTTACAGAACGGCTAATTGCGTTTCGCTTCTTTGGCGTCATTCATGAGGCACTATTATACAGAGGAGTACGTTGAGTATGGGGGTACCCGTTCCATATTTAAACGCATGACAATGTGTATAACGACGTCTCTCGAAACTTTCTATCTCTGCTGTCTTAGATGACGTTGTCGATTTTGTAAAAACTTTATTGTTTATGAATTACACGTTTTTTCATCCTCCCGACACATTCCCAACACCATATAGTATGCTAACGCACTATAGATATAGTATTATATAGCACTATAGCTTATATAGCACTATAGATATAGTATATATAGCAAACCGATATAGTATGCTAACGCACACGCGTACAAGCAGAACCATAAAAATACATGGGAGGGTTAATCACGTGAGAACGTTTGTATCCTGAGAATCCACGTAGAAGGTTATAGCTACTGGTTATAGACATGGAAGGAGTTTCGCATATTTGAGAACTACGTACTCATTTTTAAACAGGAATATATAGCAGAAACAACGAATATTCTGCATAAGTCTTTCAACATCATTAACGGGTGGAACCTATTGTGTCAGTCAATGAACCCCGATAGTTAATGAAACATTGATGAGAACGGACACTTAAGCCAGGCAGGCACGTTCCACGTAATCACACTCGCCAAGTTGAAGGTATAAGGCTGTTGCCGACGCTGCCTGTAGATAACTGGGAGGAATGTGAACTGATTGAAGCGATTGTTGTATATAAGTCCCTCCATGAACTATACGCGAACTAATAGATGATGCAGAAACCACCACAAACACAAATTGAGAATTTGAACAATGTCGTATTTATTTTAGATGCGACATGCAATACATTTATGTTATGAATGTATGTGTTGACTAATCGGGGAAAATAAGAAAGATCGATTCTCATCGCCATTAAATCAATTGTTCAGGCGATGAGTTGCTTTAATCCAAATTAATCAATATCCAAATCCAAAGTATACGTTTTTGTCCAGCTTACATAACGCGCATCGTTGCCTACACGAGTCTGTCTAAAGCCAATAAGCAGTATTATAAAATCCGTGAAAGAGATATCGTACATATACATCAAACATTTAAACATCGTCACAAATATCGTCACCGAAACACCGAAACATCTGTAAAATAGCGATAGATCTACGTAGGTATTGATCTCGTAGTAAGCTAGCCCAGGATACACTGCCCCTATGGTAGGCTGCTACCCTAACCATAACCGAGTTGCGACATGACGAGTCGGAAAAAATCGGTCACGTGATCGCTGGACGCCATGTTGTTTCCAAATGGATCCACACCGCTGCCGCTCAAGTACAGCGCTGTATGGATACGCTGTACAATGGTCCGTAGTAATTAATTAGACTAATCGTGACTCAATAAACTCAAAATTCACAGAGATTATAGCTAAGACATGTGTCTATGTGTATCTAGATTTCTAGAAATGTTACTCAAATCGTTCGAGTGATGCACACAATGCACACACGGAAACATATGCCATCCAAAAAAACATTTCTTCATCCAGCACATCTACAAGTAATAGCAAAAATTCAACGATTTAAGGGAACTGAAAAAAATCAAATACATGTAGTTCTGTAATGATGATAAATTTATATTCTCTCAAAGCCTCCTATTCTACAGGGGTAAACTACCAAAAGCATCATAAAAATGTTTAAAAAAAATAAAAATAGATCTCATTTTGACAAAGCAAAAATAAACATACACTATACAGGTTGTGGCTGCACACTTCCTGGATCATTCAAAGATCATTTGACATTTTTAGCTAACTTTCTCATAGCCATGCTCTTGCTCCCTAATTCACCTCCTTGTTTTTTT
>NW_014577741.1:93276-96161 GCF_000485595.1 Priapulus caudatus | reverse complement strand
TGTGTGCACGTACACGTGCGTGCGTGCGTGCGTGTGAACTTACACGTGCGTGCATGCGTGCGTGCGTCCGTGTGTGTGCACGTACACGTGCGTGCGTGCGTGCGTGTGTGCGCGCGTGTGCAGGTACACGTTCGTGCATGCGTGCGTGCTTGTGCAGGTACACGTGTGTGCATGTGTGCGTGCATGCGTACGTGCGTGTCTGTGCAGGTACACGTGCGTACGTGCGTGCATGCATGTGCACGTAGACGTGCGTGCGTGCGTGCGTGTGCACGTAAACGTGCGTGCATGAGTGTGTGCGTGCGTGTGCAAGTATACGTGTGTTATCTATGATCTCTGTGATTCTTGAGTTTATCGAAGCGCGAGTGGTTTAATTAATTATAGCAAGTATCTATGCGAGGTATCGCACAGGCTAAAATACGCACGGCTATGGGCGGCACGAAAGTGTATAATTAAACTATCATATGTCGCGAACGATTTGAGTTACATTTCTAGAAATCTAGATACATATAAACACATGTGTTATCTATGATCTCTGTGATTCTTGAGTTTATTGAAGCGCGAGTGGTTTAATTAATTATAGCAAGTATCTGCGCGCGGTATCGCACAGGCTAATATACGCACGGCTATGGGCGATAAAGAAGTGTATAATTAAACTATCATATGGCGCGAACGATTTGAGTAACATTTCTAGAAATCTAGATACACATAGACACATGTCTTAGCTATAATCTCTGTTAATTTTGAGTTTATTGAAGCACGATTAGTCTAATTAATTACTACGGACCATTGTACAGCGTATCCATACAGCGCTATACTTGAGCGGCAGCGGTATGGATCCATTTGGAAAAAATATGGCGTCAAATCCTGGGTTGTCGCAACTCTTTGTATATAGCGACCCTAACATAACCTAGCATATTGCTCCACCTACTGGTTCGTGGTAGCTTTACGCCAAAAAAATTACGAAGAATAAATCGTCTTAGGGTCTGTAGGGCGGCGCGCTCTAATTTGTGGAAATTAGATAATATATAATAAGACAAAGTTTTAGTTGCACCAACAATTTTTGTAAGAGAACGTTCTAGGACTCCCATTCTTTACACAATACAGAAATATCTCGTGGGCCTGGATTAGATGTACCTATCTGTCAATCTCTACAAGACGTACATTTTAGATAGATAATTTATCTTTTTTTTCCTCCGAGCACATGTCCTTTTAAAGCCAATCAGCAGTAACATAAACCGAGAAGGAGAACTGGTTATAACTCTCACACAACATCTTATCTCTTAACTCGAGACAACTTCTTTAAGAGTAAACAATTTCTTAACTGTAATACAACTTCTTAATTTCATGATAAGTTCACAACATCATGACAACATATCTTAACTCTAATTAGTCTAATACAAGAAAGTAAGCTCAACGTAACGTTATAAATGTAGGACAACTTCATAGCTCCAAGATAAATGCGTAACGCCGTTACAAACTTTTGAAATATACGACATTTTTATAAACCCAAGACAACCACAACTGTAGGCTAACTTACTAACTATTTACTTCTTAAGTCGTCTAAACTCTTCTTAACTCTTAATACGTCTTTTCTTATTTTATTTTGTTATTTTATTTTGTTATTTTAATTTCATATTCATTGAAGTTTCAAGAAATGAAAACTTCTTAACTCTAAAACAATTTCTTGACCCTGTCACTACTTAATAACTTTAGGAGATAGATCATTTATCGTTTTTAACATTCAAATGAATGTTACAGTTTTCATCTACGCTTTCAGGTATTGTAACCATTCCGCGAGCACAAGTCTTTCTAAAGCCAATCAGCAGTAACATAAATCCGCGAAGAAGAACTGCTTAACTCTCACACAACATCTTATCTCTTAACTCGAGACAACTTCTTTAAGAGTGAACAATTTCTTAACTATAATACAAGTTAACTTTATGATTAGTTCACAACATTATGACAACATCTTAACTATAATACAATAAAGTAAGCGCAACGTAACGTTATACATGTTAGACAACTTCATAGCTCTAAGATAAATGCGTAACGCCGAGACAATTTCTGAAATATACGACATTTTCATAAACCTAAGACAACCACAACTGTAGGCTAACTTACTAACACTTTACTTCTTAACTCGTCTGAACTCGTCTTAACCTCTTTATACGTCTTTTCTTATTTTCTTTTTTATTGTATTTTTTTCTTTTTCATATTTATTGAAATTTCAAGAAATTGAAACTTCTTAACTCTAAAACAATTTCTTGACCCTGTCACTACTTAATAACTTTAGGAGATAAATCATTTATCGTTTTTAACATTCAAATGAATGTTACAGTTTTCATCTGCGCTTTCAGGTATTGTACACATTCCGCGAGCACAAGTCTTTCTAAAGCCAATCAGCAGTAACACAAATCCGCAATGGAGAACTCGTACATTTACCGGGAAGCTTAACACATCTACAACTAGAGCACTCGGAGAGCGCAGACCTCCGCCAAGGCAGCTGAATTCTCTCACTGTGAAATTTTTTATTAATTAATTAATTAAATAATTGATTGGATCCGGATCACCACCAAAATGTAATCAATTCTAAGTTACCCCATTTCTGACCTATCCTGAAAATTTAATTAATTAATTAATTAATTAATTAATTAATTGGATCCGGATCACCACCAAAATGTAATCAATTCTAAGTTACCCCATTTCTGACCTATCCTAAAAATTTTATGAATTAATTAATTAATTAATTAATTAATTGGATTCGGATCACCAACCAAATCTAATCAGTTCCAAGTTAGTCCATTTCAGACCTATCCTGCAAATTTAATTCATTAATTAATTAATTAATTAATTTGTTCCGGATCACCACCAAAATGTAATCAATT
>NW_014577741.1:68351-93266 GCF_000485595.1 Priapulus caudatus | reverse complement strand
AATTGGATCCGGATCACCACCAAAATGTAATCAATTCTAAGTTACCCCATTTCTCACCTATCCTGAAAATTTAATTAATTAATTAATTAATTAACCGGATCACGACCAAAATCTCATCAATTCTAAGTTACCCCATTTCTGACCTATCCTGAAAATTTAATTAATTAATTAATTAATTAATTAATTAATTGGATCCGGATCACCACCAAAATGTAATCAATGCTAAGTTACCCCATTTCTGACCTATCCTAAAAATTTTATGAATTAATTAATTAATTAATTAATTAATTGGATCCGGATCACCACCAAAATTTAATCAATTCCAAGTTAGCCCATTTGTGACCTATCCTGAAAATTTTATGACAATCCGTCAATAACTTTTTTAGTTAGGCTGTACACAAAGAACGGTGTTACAAACCCACAAACCACATGCCGGTGAAACAACCTCCTGCCAACCCCTTGGCGGAGGTAATCACCATAACAACAATGCGAAACAGTAAGCATGTTGCCGGTGAGATTCACCACGCTTAGATCATCAGCGTAAACTTCTTAACCATGAGACGACTTATTTAAGTGTAAACAAGTGTGACTTCTTATATTCATGATGAGTTCACCACTTTATGACAACATCTTATTTCCATTAAATTAGAATTAATAACTAATAGCACAGGTGTAACACAACGTTATAAATATACGACAAGCTCATTGCTCTAAAATAACTACGTAACTATAGCCTCGTTCACACGAGACCTCGTATTTATGAAATACGGTATTTGCGAAATACCGAATCTGAGACAAATACGCGGCCGAGCGTTCACACGCTGATTTGTGGCTCCAGAAATACGGTATTTGCGAAATACCGAATCTGAGACAAATACGCGGCCGAGCGTTCACACGCTGATTCGCGGCTCCAGAAATACGGTATTTGGGTGATTCTGAGGTTAGGGGGCAAATTGCTGTCCTGACCACCCTTGGTCAGAATTCTTCAATGACTTGCCAGGTTTTGAATAAATTGTATTGTTTGATGAATGTCTTGGATGATGGTAAGAAATTAGCACTAAAATAGATTTCACATACATAAGATTTCTTAAAAAAAAATGAAGTTCAATGTTCAGATGATCTCGGAATGGCCTGTCCTAACCCATGGTAGCCAATTTTCCACCAATGATTTGAAGCTGTTGTCATCATTCAGGAATGGGAAATCTAGTTTGGGTGAGGTTGCTATTGTTTCAACTGTAATTCAGCAAAGTTTTACGCGCCTGTGACCATAAGTGTAAGAGGGGTGAACCTCTGTACTTAAATGCATTCATCACCTCTGTTACGCTAATTGTATAATAAGTAACCATAGAAACCAAACATCATAAATTGAGGAAGACAGGCATATTGACCTCTTGAATAAAACATATTATTTGCATCTTGCCCTTGCTCCATGTGGAACCAACAAGGTCAAACATGTCAAAATTATCAATTCCGTTACAAAATTGTAACGGAGTTGATGTATAGGCCCTTATAAAGGTATACAAAAAAGTAAAAAAGTACAAAAGTGTAATCATCTTTGTGGTTTCAGGGCCACGGTGTTACAAATATTGGAAAAATTCCATAAATATGCCAAAGGGATGATAAAAAAATACAGTAATTTAAAACTGCAATTTGCCCCCTAACCTCAGAATCACCCATTTGCGAGCTGCGAGCTGCTTTAAACAATCAAGCGAACAATGCGAAATAAACAATGCAATGCGCACCAACTGCTGATCAAATACGTAGACTGGTCCGCGCTTGACAGTTCCACTCGCGTTACACTGGAACTGTAGAGCGCGGACCAGTCTATAAAATACGCGGCTTCAGAAATCCGGTATTTATAGCGGTATTTATAGCGGTATTTATAGCGTTCACACGAGGAAATGCGCGGTCCAAGGGATCCGGTATTTCTCAAGCACGGCAAATTATTCGGGGTCTGGAAAGCCGCGTATTTACATCAAATACCGGAATGTTTAGATACCGTATTTCTTGGACCGCGCATTTTGCCTCGTGTGAACGCTCAATACCGAATTTCTTGCTACGTGTGAACGCGGCTAATGAGACAACTTCTGAAATATAAGACATTATCATAAATCTCAGACAACTTAGCAACTGTAAGATAACGTATTAACTCTCGACTTCTTATCTCTAAGACAACTTAATGACTTTAGGAGAACATTCGCTCGTAAAGCAGCCGGCGATGCGGTAATGTTGTAAGTCTACTCGGTAGTGTGAGTTAATCCGAACCTGGCTGTTACATTGCAGGAGGTGCAGCTATATGAGACGAGACTGACCCCCAGCAATCCTGCTGTGCCTCCCCCTCAGTAGTCGTCTTTGCGACTCAGAGACGGTATACAAACATTGAACGTGCTCGACTGTAGCCGAGTATAAGTTATAACTAATAGATTACACAATAGAATATAAATCTACAACATATAGAAGGTACGACACGAACGATATCTGTGGATCTTAGAAGTTCAACGGATTCCGTGATAATATAAGAGGAATTTACAATAAAAACTTGATCTGTTGTCAAAACTGTTACTCGCAGGTACTTTACTGACTTGTCATGAAACAAAATTACGCTTACACGATATACATAGATGTTTGAGGACGGATTACCCAGTAAATTGGGAGCCGCCTTTTCGGCTTGCTATTTGTGGAGGCATAGTGCGCTACATGGCATTTATGCCCTACGCTACGTTCGGTTGAATTGGTGCAACGGTGGATGGCAAGCAACCAAACACCTCCCTTACGGCCAGACGAAAGTTTTTGTACTTGTAGAAGTAAATGATTGGATTCAGTAATGAATTCGCCATCAGCGCATTGGCTCGAATAATCCGGAGTGTTTGAAGATCTGACGGAAAGCGATGGATTAAGATCATATGTACCACGTGCGGTGAAACAAGAGCGAACGACGTGCCAACAACAGTAAGTATAATCTTTGACATCTTCAACATCGCGTGGAAAGTAGACAGCTCCTCCCTCTCAGCAGCTGTTGCGGCGGCCATTCTTCGCGTGTGGTCCAGGGCGATCTTGGCGATGGTTGTGTAGCAGTACATCATGACGATAAATAAAACAATATAATGACCGACAAGAATTTGCAGGAAACTGGGCAGGAGCTCTAAGTCGACGATGCATGCATCGAGTGGCTTCCAGGTAAGCGTTATTTGGATAGCTGCTACAACACCGCAGGCAGACGCGTACATCAAGCACGAAATTATGAGAACACCGGTGCGCGAAGAAGTCATCAGCTGGTTGTAGCGTAACGGATGTACGATTGCCACGTACCTGTTGATTGTAGAAAGTGCGATGCCTAGCAGGATTGATTGAAGAGTAGTTATAGCGTAGCCTGTAAACAACACGCACCGCAGCATCGTGTCACGACGAATGAGCGCTATGCTAGATACACATCCAAATACGAAGTCACCGCAAGCCAGATTTACGATCGTGAGATTTGATGGTATTTGCAGTCGAGGAATCTTTGCTATGATGATAATTACGAGACCGTTTCCCACCGTTGTGAGCACACATGCCGTCACAAACACTGAGAATACCAATGCTTTACCGAACATAGTCATGTCATTGAAATACACGTTGCTGAGAGTGTATTCACGTGTGTCATCACTTTGGCTATCTATCGGGTTGCTGATGTTCTCGAAGCGGCTTCCATTAATCGTAATTGGTGTAAACATGACCATTTTTAGTTCCTCTCTCTAGATTCTCGCGTTAAGAGGCTAGGCTGCTGAGCTCTGAAGGAAACTGATATCCAGGTATAACTTGAAGTCATCTGCTGGTCGAACGTGGCTGCCTGGCTTAAATGTCCGTTCTCATCAATGTTCCATTAACTTAACTATCGGGGTTCATTGACTGACACAATATGTTCCACCCGTTATTGATGTTGAAATCCTCCGAATATCCGTTGTTTCTGCTATATAGTCTTGTTTAAAAATAAGCATGTAGTTCTCAAATATGCGAAACTCTTTTCCAGGTCTAATCAGTAGCTATAACCTTCTATGTGGACTCTCATGATACAAACTTTCTCAGGTGTTTTACGCTCCTCTGCGTTTATATAGTTCTGCTTGTACGCATGCGCCCTAATCCACGATATCGCGTTAAGGTGTCGAGAATAAGTACTGTAACCCATATCCAATAATGTTTTTACAGAGTCGTCAACGCCGTCTAGGACAGTAGAGATAGAAAGCTTCGAGAGACGTCTTTATACACATTGTCATAATGTAATAGGATATGTAATATGAGTAAATATGGAACGGGTACCCCCTGTGGCTCAGCGTACTCTTGTGTATAATAGCTCATCAGGAATGACTCTCAACGTACTCTTGTGTATAATAGCGTCTCGTGAATGACGCCAAAGAAGCGAAACGCCATTAGCCGTCCTGTAAAGCCTACGTAAGGAAAAATAATTATCCTTATTTTCATCATTTTCTGAAAGTTGTATATTGAATACGGCATGTGCACGTACTATATTGTTATGTTCAGTAGACAACTTCCTGACGTTAACTCCAGACACACGCGTACATTAAGCAAAAAATTATGAGAACACGCGTGCACGCAAAATTCATCAGCTGGTTGTAGGATTGGGCTCGGTAGGAAACTGATATGCAAGTTTAACTTCGAGCCATCTGCTCTTTGAACATGGCTGCCTGGCTCGCTATCGTCTATGTCACGATTAAGCGTCTAGTATTATACAATAATAGTATATAGACAAATTAACGTATTAATAGGCATCCCAGCGATGGACATTGACGCTATGCAGTTAGCGGACACGTACGGAAACATGTTAATAGTGGACAGCAAAACTACTCAATGTTTACTACCATGTCACCACATTTATATAGAGCAAATCTAATTCTCAATACCTCCTATTATATGAAAAATTAAAGCCAATATTATGCATAATATGTGCCTTATTAGACCCAATTATATTGCTGATAAGCTTAGTTTGATGTGCTCTCATTGTAGACAGACGTATCCCCAGCACTCGTCTACAGCGCTACTATATATACGTTCATAAATCTACTATAGTTCGAACTACTAGTACTTTTGGTGTTTTTCGTCAATGTTGTACTCAAGTAATTTCTCCAGATGTTGTGTTGAAAAATAATAATCCGCAGCACCAATGGAGATCAGAATTGTCACAATTACCACTCGTGTAACACGAAATCTTTGTAATACAAACGATCGTAATAGAAACGTTGTTTTACGAGAAGCAACTGTGGTTTTGGAAGTGTCATCATTTATCAACAGTGTAATGCTTCCTTGTGTGCCGCTTGCAATTAAAATGTTAATAGAAATCGGAATCCTCTACATTACGTGACCAAAGCTGACCACGCCGCAAAGTGAGTGGCATCTAAACGTCGAGCATGCGCTGTCGTAAGCCCTTGACGCAGTTGTGTGGCAGCTAAATGTATTTTGTGGGACTATACGTAATAGTGTATTACATTCATGGTCTATAAACTAGCAATTGAATGATAATGATTGAAAAATATAGAGTGAAATAAAAAATGATTATAGCACCAAAACATAGAATCGGAAATCATTTGAGTTTATCGGTTTAGTAATTTTTGAAGTAATCGGGTTTACTGTGCTATATATTTTATGTAAATCTAAAAGTCTTATCGCCGTTAAGTAGTTTATATTATATCATTGCTGCATATCTTGAGTGACCTTAAACACATTAAACGTTAGCTAATTAAATTGATTTTAATGAAATTAATGAATACATTCAATCCTGCATGCCGAAAGAGAGCTGCCTGTGTGGTTTGCTGTCCATTATCTAGCTCTGTGGACAGCGGCAGACACTATGTACACTAGCAGTGAACAACGGCCGAGACCAAGAAACACAAGTTGGTAATGTTACCTAATGTTGATAGGTGTCTCGCGTGCAAAACAACAGCATAGACATCACAGCATAGCATAGCATAGCAGCTGCTATTGGTCACGCGCTCCCGACACGTGTCGACTTTGAGTGGCATCTAAACGTCGAGCATGCGCAGTCGTGAACCCGTGACGCAGATGTGACGCTCACTGTGCTAGTTGCATGGCTACCCCGATTGGGTAATGCTATCCCCCGGGCGTGGAGGGAGGGTACCGCAACGTGGCAGCACTAGTTTAGTGGCAACACCCAACTCGATTGTGCAACACGACTAAATGAGTAAACTTTCAAAGCCATTCGCGCCTACGTACGCCGGCCAACTGGGCGCGCATGTAAAACACGCAAAATTTGTCTTGCGTTAATTTATTTATTAGTCACCATGGTAACGCCCATGCATATTGCATCGTATTTACATATCATCGTTTAACTGTTAATTTCCATTCTGTTGTTATAAAGCCTAATAAGGGGATATGTTCTCGAAGACTTTCGAAATAAATAAATATAGCTCATATATTTCTATATTTTCAGCTATATCTTTATCGCGGTCAGTACGTTTTTACCTTACGACTACGTTACGTCAACAAAATACTTGAAAGCGTGCGCTCTCTACTTTGAACAGACAATTTCAGGAAAATATAAATGCTTTTAGTACATAGAACGCGTGCGCGCTCAAAGATGTAACGCTATAATCTGCCATGTCATCGCAAACTTATAGGACTAGCTAGGACTAGCTAGATAGTTTTAGTGAGGACATGCCACAGATGTGTTTCGTATCAAACCACCCGTGAGTCTGCGCTGTCTACTTCACAAAAACACACACGCGCGCGCACACGCACACATGCACGCGCGCAGACACAAAATCGACAAATGGCCTATTACGCAACAACAAATGGCCTATTAGGCCTATACATATAAAACAATGTCGTGCGGGGACCATAGCAACGCCTATACCTACTGATTATAGCAACGCTCTCAAGCTGCTACTTCAAGCATTGTGTTTCGCTGTTAGATTTTTTCTCATCAGAAATGCTAAGAAGAAGAAGCAGAAATCACTAAATAAGCTTGGGCGGTTACACACTACTGTAGATTAAAGTAATAGCATCCTAACTATGACTATCACACGTTAGGAATGGTCTAACGCTTTTATCTTCGCTGCTTCTCTCGCTTCCCTCTATTTCTTAACAAATAAATAAACAAACAAATAAATGATTATGCAAAAATATAGAAGTAATATAATGAATAAATATATGAATATAATAAATAAATAAATAAATAAATAAATAAATAAATAAATAAATAAATAAATAAATAAATAAATAATAAATAAATAAATAAATAAATAAATAAATAAATAAATAAATAAATAATAAATAAATAAATAAATAAATAAATAAATAAATAAATAAATAAATAAATAAATAAGTGGCGTTAATTAGGTGTGGGGGGGGGATTTTGAGGAAGATTTGTGCATCATCTCTTACATGTAAATCTGTGCATCACATTGTGATACATAAGGTGCAAAATAACTCGAGTTAATGCCGAGAACAATTACGGTTTACACACAGAGTAAACTAGAAGGCACTCATTTGTTGGCACAATCATTTAACATTAACGTTATAGAAACCGGCGCGTTACCATCGGATTCGACCGAACAATCAGCCTGATTCTAGGAGGAGAAGGCAGATGCGAGCACATAAGCCACATGGGCGTCGCAAAAGGTAAACTATGTATATAGACGCGCCAACGTAATAAAAGTACAGACGGGTCGCGTGATTTCACACATCGTGCACGCGCCCCTTTTACCTTGTTTCAGCATGGTTATACAACGGTATTTCATAGAAACCATGTAATTAAATGTGATAATATCCAACGTTCATACATCCCTCGTTTGTGGTAAGATCAAATGTATGAACTATTTTTAATCTCGTAAATTTCATGATCATTTACCTAGCTATGCATGGCTCGAGAAATGTTACGATAGAGAAAGGCTATCAGATCATTGCATTTTAATTATCCATATGTTGGTGTTTGGTTCTGCGCCACCAAAACAGAAAGGAGAGAATAAAAAATTCTACCTCGACAGTGTAGTTGTTGAGCAATGAGTTTTAAAACGAGTACATAAATACGATGGTGTGTAAGACTGACTGTAACTGTAAGTTTCATGAAAATTCTAATTGTACGATGTGAATTGACCAAGACGTAATGTTAGGAAACGTAACGTACAATAACAGTAACATGTAAAGCTATCATGAAGTACCACCACATTGCAACGTACGTCAACCACGAGATTGGGAATTGAAAATTTGTTATGGGAATATCGTAACCTGAAGAATATGTTAGGGGGTAAATGAAAATATGAAACGCTACTTCAATGAATATAGAGTAGCAATGCAATGATTTTTTATACGACAACATAATTATCATAGCAAAAAAAGTAGTAAAATAATGACAGTAACTGTACAATTTTCATTATAGAGAGATGTGACAGTGTAGAACGCAAAGGCGAACATAAAGAAACTCAACGCAACATACGAAAACGTAACATAAGTATGTCTGATGTTATGTTAGCAGAGCAAAACATGAAATAGTGCAATGAAGAGAGTAAAAGGTAAATCAGTGAGTAGAGTGCGCTTAACGAAAAGCGTAAACAATATGAACATATCATCGCTGTAAACTAGCTTTACTCTAAAAGAATGCTGAATTGCAAAAAACATTATTGCAGGTGTACCTTAGGTTCACTTATATTATTGTCGACACTATATCATTACGTATCTAACGGTGATAGTGTGCCTAGAAATGAATATCTATGAAAATATCGTAACTGGTAGAACCATATTAAAGTTTCATGAGGCAGACGGTAACGAAGTTTGCTTTTCCATTTCTCTTTATGCAGCCGATTGTCCTAACCCGCAAAGACACTATGGAAACAAACCGTTACCCGATTGATGGAAATCTGTTAGCTGATTAGCTGATGGCAGAGCGAAGAGCAACGCACAGCAACGTACGACAGCAACATGTTCTTTCCCTTGTTCTCGGCGCTGCGAGGCGTCCCGACGCGCCCCGTGCTGCTCGTGGCTGCAGGCGGTCCACCGGCGGAAATCCGTCTCTCTAAACGGGCTTCTTCCTGCGAGCACGGGCCGCGTTCTGGTGGACGCGGGCGCTGCGGCTGCAGCCGCAGCGACGTCGCCTGGACCTGCGCAACTACTCGGTGCTGTATCGTCGAGACAACCCGTCGCACGGGTTTCAGCTTCACGGCGGCACACGCCGGCTACGCACGCGACGCAGCGCGACGTTCGCCGGCCGACGTTTACGAGGCACGCGGCAGTTCTTCCACGCTGTTTCAGTGACTTCCGCCGCGCGCGACTTCTACGTGACGTGGCGAGTCGTACGCGGGCAAGTACGTGCCCGCGATTCGCCTACGTCAATCGATCCAGCCGCAACCCCGTCCGCCGAACGCATATCAAACCTGAAGGGCGGTCGCTATCGCTGGCGGACTCTGCAGATTCCGGGAAAGATGTTCGGTCACGCTGACCTGCTCTACCGAGGTGGCGCTGGCCAGACGAGCGGCAGCGCGAGCACGTGCGCGTGGCGGACGTCCCGCTGGTGGTGGCGCTGATCACGCGCAAGCTTCTATCACTGCGATGCGTTCCTCGTCCTTTGACAGCGCTGCTGGAATGGTGGCGACCGTCACCCCGTAACCCATCCTACTCTACACACATTACCGGCTTCGACAACTACTTCAAACTACCTGCTAAGCACTGCTGATGACGAGACCACACCATTCTATGGCTACCTCGCGTCGTGTCCCGGGCGACGCGACGCGCTGTCCCACGTGGGGGGCCGCTGCCGTTCAACATGGCGCGATCGTCGAACATCCATCTAGTTGACGACATTGATGCACCAGTCGTGAAGCGCGTGGTTCGCGCACTATCATGAACCGCTACAAGGTATCATCGTTAGCGGCCAGGCTGACATCATCGTCGCAGCAACGCTCTACCGATGAACTTCCTGTGGAGCGTCGAGTGGCGCCACCAGAAAGACTACCACCGAGCGGACCGCACTCTGGTGCGAGTGAAACCCAACGACACCGGAACATCGCGGATATGCCCCGCCAGGTGGAGGCAGTTCTACGCAACGGTGGTCATCCGCCGGCGGGCGGTGCACATGCAACCCACGACCAACCGGAGAGAGACATTGGACATGCTTAACCGATTCATTACAGATTCTGGGTTTCTAATTAGGAACAACGCGTCGAAAACTATTATCTAATTCTGGCCTGCCATGGATAAGTGCGTATGCCCATGTATAAATGCATATCTAATACACCAGATATTGGATAGGTATGTATACCCAGATTTGGCGTATATATATATAATATAAATTTATAATAAATAATAAATTTTAAATATATATATATACATTATATCGCTATAAAATTGACGCAGTGAATATATATAAAAACATTGATGATAGCCGTTATAATCGTGGGCACATGCATATGGACAATGAATACTACAATAAAAAGTTTAACTGAAAAACCGTGTGCGTGTGTTCATGTGTATATATATAAAAATCTGGTATTGATTGGTATCTACCTCTAATAAACCACGCATCGTTGAATGCATGCATCATCGCATACGCGTAATAAACAATGATTCCATGATGTGATGGGATCGTGAATTATTGTAACAGTAATAAATGGTGAAAACGTGAAAAAAGATCGCGTTTTTATGTTTTCTGGTTTTCATGTTTATTGCATCTTTGCCCGTGGATTGGTTTTCACAAGGACTGACAGACGTCAAACCATATGCAATTTTAATTATGCTTTAAATTGAAAATTTAATGAATAGTTGTTCATTATCAATTTATTCCTAAAGCTGAGAATCCGATGTTAAAATGCAGCACCTTTGAATCAAGCCATTAATTTTGATGCATTGCTTTTTAGACATTTATCGTAAAGTATTTCATTCTTACGGCTTTATAATGCAACTAGTCAGTGAATATATCTTGCTACGTGACTGCTTTTTCTGCTCTAATGCATACCTGTTGGCTCCTTATGCGTCCCTGTAACCTTTGATTGAATCATAGCTCAGCATGCACAATACACGAGTAGCTGTGGGATTCATAATGTTGATGAAATCTAATAATCAACCCTGGATTTTTCAGCGTGCCCTTTATCGTTACTTAAAGTTAAAGTCACGTGATTTTGTCACCAGCCCTCTAGCCAACGCTCACCTCATCGTGCTTTGCCTAATAAATGATTGTGTTGTATTATATGAATACAATCGTGCCAGACAAACACAGATTTATATAACAAGGGAGTTTAAATGGGTTCAATCAATCTTTGTTTGTGTTGACAGAGAAAACACTGGTAACAAATGTGTTGCACTGAGTTGTGAACACTTTACACC
The DNA here is from genome assembly GCF_000485595.1 of Priapulus caudatus. NCBI lineage: Eukaryota > Metazoa > Priapulida > Priapulimorpha > Priapulimorphida > Priapulidae > Priapulus > Priapulus caudatus. Next base: position 81,941 of record NW_014577741.1, on the reverse strand, counting down.
TATATGTTATTGTAAGAATGCCACATGACTAATGAGTAGTGAATCGGTTATTTCAAGATGCCAGCGTAATACCATTTCCTGTTCGACATTATTAACAACCAATGCCAAATATTAGTGCGATTGCTTACGGATAGTTTTATCTGATGAACAGTGGATATGAATGCACAAATACAGTAGTTTGAATATATGTTCCCACAATCACATAAAAAATGTCACAGTTTTTGGTGGCTATTAACAGACAGAGAGGAATGTGTAAAAACCTCCGTTGGAAGCTTACTTTTTACCTCACTGTACGCTTGATTTTCACACGACCGTATTGTTTTCTCAACAGTTGAAGATCAAGTTCCGAGATAATCTGCACGACCATTTTGAGTACCCGTCTGAGCAGAGCCTGCTAGAGGACACAGAAGGCCACGAGGACAGTAACAACAGCGATGCACCCAGGATGTACGAGTTTGGAACAGATGAAGAGTCAGCAGACGTGGAGCCACATATACAACAATCGTCTGCTTTGAAAACAACACCATCTATAGGCTCGACAAGTATGTTTTTCGTCGGTTTCACGTGCTTGTAATAATTGGTTGCTGGTTTGAATCAAAAGAGAATAGACATTCTGCGACGTATTTCGTAGCTCCTTGGTTGTCGGAGTACTTATGCAACGCGTGATTAGAGTTTCATCTTTTGTCCTTACTCCTGATATTGCATTTAAATGTACCAGAAACTGATGAAGAAACAATAATGACGTTTAGTCTCCAAAGTTATGATTTAGGGGTATATATATATATATATAAGTATAAAGTGTGTTTGCTGAATTAATGAGATATAAATGATGGTTATGGTGTGTGTTTTTAGTGACCAGACTTGCTGCACTCACTAATCAACACAAACGCAATGAGTCGTATAATCTTGGAATGGCAGAAATGTCAAGAGACATGGACAGTCACAAGTTGAGTCCAGAAGGAGCAGATGGCAATACATGAGCGATCACACAGCTGATACGCTGGTACAGATAAACAACCTGCTCAGTCCAGCGACGCGAGTGATCTCCTTTCTGCCAATGGAATAATTCTACTCTAAAATGAGGTCAACGGCGAGATAAAAAGCTGACAAAAATAACAAGAAATATAAGACACAGAATATACACACCAAAAAATAATTGCTCGTCAGTATACATCGTTATTAATTCTAATCCACTAGCCTTAAATATGATCAGCGGACTCGTGAAGCAATTAATGTATATGGATAGTTCAGATGCAGCTAGCCTCTGGGAGGGGCAAATGACAGCTGCCCCCTTAGATTTTGGAACCAAATCGGTATAGTGTAAATATCCCAGAAAATAAATATAATAAATGCTGAAAAGAATGTATCACTTCAGGCCTAATTGTGATGTCACGATGCATCAATACGTATAAGATGAGGCTCTGACTCTCACCAAGTGACACTATCATGCGCACTCTATTAAACGTATCCAGTAGATGCTGGAAGAGGGTGTCAGACTGAGCTGTAAAATAATAACAATGATATAGAAACACAGCGACACAAGCGCGCGCGCGGCACAGCGCGACGCACGTCCTAAGGAAGGCGTGGTCCGCTCCGCAGGCTCTACGGTTAGTGGGTGCGCATAGTGGCACCCGTTTCATTATAGGGTAGAACACGGTTGCGTCGATATAGAGCCAGATAGATAACACAGATAGATAACTCGAACACAAGTAGATCGAAGCTACTCCATCGTGCTGTCTATTTCAAGCTCAAATCAGACACAATTACATCACTCTACGAAACTAAGCGAACAGATTAGTCTACATACACCAGACTCGTACGCGAATAATCAGTAACCTCGTACGGTAAGGCGTGTGATCGCGAAGTAGCTCGCAGGGGTGAAGGTGGAACAGTTTGAAGGTAGAGGAAGATTGAAAGACAAGGAACATAATAGGAGGAATAGGCTCAGGCGCGGGGGAAAAACTGACGTGATATGCTTAGAGATGAAGGCGCGAGTCGCTTGTCGCCTCGCATCTTGCTGTCACAAGCCCCATAAAGTTATAGGCTAATTGCCGAAGCATGCGCGCGCGAGCGTCACGTTTACTGGTGCATTATATATGTGGGCCTCACCGCGCGCGAGGCTTGAATCAGAGCCGCGGGAATTAGGCAAGTGGCGCTACGTATGGAAGCCAGTGTAGATGAAGCCGCGGTGGAGACGCAGTGTAGAGAAGCTGCGCTTTTTTTACAGCCTGCCGCTTCCCTACACTGACTGCGCGGGTCCAACGTTAGGAAGTCCGCAACTGTGAGCGATAACGTTGCGCAATCACGTCCGGAAGCGCAGTGATGGTGCAACGTGTCGTAGTAGGCCAAAGTCGTGCAGTAAGGGGGTAGTGACACGAAGGTGTAAGGAGGTGATGCGGTACGGTACAAATACGTTTTCGAAATTTTTTTTTCTCTAAATGTCAGCACTAGATTATATGTGCTGCGGACGCGGGCAGAGCGTGCATTATAACGGCGCAATACACGGCTAAGTGAGTAGCCTAAGTACGTCGACACAGTCAATACGGCAATACATCAATATACATCATTATACATGAAATCGTACATTCCGACGTGCTGGGCGGGCCGGGACACGACGCGGTGTGGCAGTCCTTCTCTCTAATTGCTAATCGTAGTCGTAGTGGGTGATGCGTCGGCGCGTGGAGCTTGACAGGAGCTCCTGTGGCTCAGTGAGCTCCCAGGGCGTGCGGCGTCGTGCGGGATGCCAGCTGAAGCCAAATGTCGGGGCGTGGTCGTGGCGGCAGGGCCAATAGAGCTAGCGTCATAAGCGGCGACAGCCGCGGCCAGGAATCGGGGGCCTTACTGGCGGGCCGCTAGAACGTCGAGGCATCGAGGTCTGCGATGTGGAGCGGCACAGTCGTCGAGGCGGCGGCGGCGCTGAGGATCACACTTGCACGCGGCGGCTGTTTGGCGGGCTGCCAATCGTTCTCGTAAATACGCTTGCTAAGAGGTAGAGAATTAGGTTTATATATCTATATATGGCGCACGCGGAACAGCGGAGAACAGAAGCGAACTAAAAGTCTCGGCGGAATAAGATGTGGCGACGCGTTCTCTGACTACCTGTATGCTCGTACTCACATAGTAGGAGCACGAAGTTGGATGCGGGCATATTAAGTGGGCATTATGGTGGGGTTTAGCCGGTGGCCGCATTGCCTATCGTGTGCCTCGTGAGCATAGAGTGCGCGCCAACAATGGAGCCATGCGCCGCTTAAGCGGGCGCGCGTTCCGGCGTAGGCGTCGACAAAGAGCTGAATGGCGCGCGTCGTGCGAAGCTTCTGCGGGCGTGGGACGGCTTGCCGATCGCGCCTATTGTGCATGCGAAGGTGCGGGCGGTAAGGCGGGTAGGGGGGGTAAGTGTACCCGACATCGGGCGTTGAGCAGTGGTAGTCCTTCGGCGGACACGACGCCAATGCATTGCGTTGGCGGGTTACTAAGCGGTACGTGTTGCGACGATCTCGGCGTCACAGGCGCGCGTAGTGTGTGGCGCTTCTCGAGGCCTGAGTTACTGCTCTGGGTCGTTCGGAGTGTATGAGCGGTAGTGACGATGTCCGCGTGTCCTGACTGTTTCAGTGGAATTACAGCGGCCATCGAATCGGCGTAGTATGACTGTAGCTGGTTGGAGTTCCTTTGATCAGAGAATCGTCGCGGTGTCTCGGCGAAACGTGCAGCGGAAATGAGATCGGATGATCCGTGAATCACTTGTCGACGCAGATGGGTGGGGGGGGGGGTCGTCGCTGTCAGGCCTGTTGCGAGTCGTCGATGTGTTGATGCACGTGCTGCATGCTAGATGCGGCGAGCGTAGGGTAGGGCGAAGTAGCGTCTTCTTTTGTCCTCTTCGTCTTTCTCTGCGTGTTCTTGTTGCGTTGTGTTTACTCGGCTTCGTACATCCTATAGTGGTAGTGGCTTGCGTTGGTTTTCGTTGCAACGGAGAACGCTCATGTCCTTGCTGTGGACGGGGTAGGATGAGGGGGGTCGGGTGTGGGGGGCTGGGGGTACGCACCGTAGAGGGGACTCGGCCCTCATCCTAGCAAGCCACAGCCTAGCAGGCTAGCTGCTAGACGTTAACGGCGCGGCGCGCGCGGCGCGCGCGCAGAGAGCAGAGGGGGGGGGGAATGACGTATGGCATGCGAGTGGCGAGTCGTGACGTGCAGGTGTGTGCCTATGGTATTGATCCGCTTATGAGAAAATGCGGATGACGTAATGACTTGCGTGTGTGGTGCGACGTGATGCGTAGCTATGAAAAGCATGCGGCTGGAGTGGACGTCTCGCGCATGTGCAGGGCGCATGCGCAGAGGGATTCTGCTCATTCGTTGCCTCGGCAGACGTGTGTCGCGATATGTATGCTTATATAATGTTATGCGCACCGTGTAGCATACCTATGAATAGTTTATGTAACGCTGGCGCTGCTATGCTAGAGCAGCTATGGAGGATGTACGTGTACTGATGCGAGATGGCGTACGCTGGCAGCGTAAGTAGTGGCAGCTACGAACGAGCCGCATCAGCGAGTGGGCGTGAGTAGAAGGTAACGTTTCCGTGTAAGAGGCGTGCGGCGGAGACGAAAAGGGCGTTAGCACGCGGTAAAACGGCAGATTAAAAACGTTAAAGAGGGGGGGGGAAGGGGTGAAGATGTACGCGAGGCGTGAGGGTGAGGCGTACGAAGCGTGAAGGCGTGGGAGCCGTGAGAGAGGCGGAGAGCGTTGAGACTGGGAGGTGGAGGAGAGAGCGCTTGAGGCGTGAGCCAACAGCGAGAGTGAGAGCGAGAGCGGCTGAGGATGGAGAGAGGCGAGAGTGGTGTGACGAAACAACTGTAATCGTTAGGCGCGGTCGCGGTTAACGCAATTATAAGGCGTACGAACGAATGTATTTACGAATGGATTTACGAAATGGTTTTGAGCATACGTTATGCTAGAAGAAGAAAGCGTGCGACTTACGTGAACATGCGGAGTCGAACGCTCTGTACGATGGCGTTGCGTAGAGTTTGCGTGCGTCTCGTTGCAAAGGTGAGTTGATCGCGGTACAACTCGTGGCGTACTCGTGCTTATAGAGAAAAACATATATTAGAACCGATACAATAGATACTAAATGCTACACCGTATACGAGGAACGTGGCAATCTCGCAGTACTGCTACTACCCAAACTAACGCGCTGTCACTTGCACCAATCTAAGAAGGGATTTAGTTCCCGCTAGCGGCAGGCTCTAGGGTTTAGTGGTGCGCTAGTGGCACCGTTTCTTATAGGGGTAGTAACAGGTTGCGTCGATAAAGAGCCCACGATAGATAAACAGATAGATAATCGAACACAGTATTATGAAAGCTACCCTCGTGCGTTATTTCAGCTCAATCAGACACATCCACACTCTACGAAACTACACAGATATCTACATACACACAGAATCGTAACCGATATACAGATAACCTCGTACCGTAAGGGCGGATCGCGAAGTAGTTGCAGGGTGAAGGTGGACAGTTGAAGGTAAGAGGGAAGATGGCCAGGAACAGTATAGAAGAATAGGCTCAGGAGCGGGGAAAAACTGGACCGTGTTGCTTAGAGGATGAGAGCCGAGTCCGCTTGTCCTGCGCATTTGCTGTCAACAAGCCATAAAGTTATCTAGGCTAATTGGCCGAGCATCGCGCGCGAAGCGCCACGTATTATGGTGTTATATTGGTGGCCTACGCGCGCGCGAGGCTGAAATCAGACCGCCGGGAATAGCAAAGTGGGCGCTACGTATGGGAAGCCAGGTAGAGAACCGCGGGTGGAGACGCAGGTGTGAGGAAGCTGCGCTTTCTTACCTGCCCTTCCCTACACACGCAGCACGCACGCACGCACGCAGACGCACGCACGCACCGCACACACACACACACACACACACACAACACACAACACAATACGTAGCGTTTCATATTTCCGTCTACCGCATAAATAATTCTGGTCTACGATATTCCCTTAGAAACTTTCATGCACAATCTCATGGTGAGTACGTTACAATGTGTCGTGCTTCGTGATAGCTTTACATGTGACGTTTTCGTATCTTAGTTGCGTTTCCTTACGTTTATCTTTGCGTCTACCACTCTAGTAATAAAATTGTATAGTTACTGTCATTATTTTTACTACTTTTATGCCATGATAATTATGTTGTCATATGAAAATCATTGCATTGCTACTGTTTTCATTGAAGGTAGCGTTTCTATATTTTCGTCTACCCATAAAATATTCTTCATTTACGATATTCTCATAACAAATTTCATACGCAATCTCATGTTGACGTACGTTACTATGCGGTGGTACTTCATGATAGCTTTACATTTGCGTTTAATGTATGTTTGCGTTTCTTAACATGGTCGTGTTTCAATTAACATGTACAATTAAAATTTAGGGCACTTACAGTTACAGTCAGTTTGAATAATTAAAATGCAATGAGAGCTGATAGTTTTATCTGTAGTAACATTTTCTCGAGACATGCATAGCTAATAAATGATAATGAAATTTATGAGATTAACATTAGTTCATACATTTTACCTTACAACAAACGAGGGATGAACGTTGGATATTATCAAATTTATTTACATTCGCGAAATAACCGCCTCTTGCGGCCATATTCGCTCGTTACGCTGATGAGACTACGATGATTTCTCTAAATCCCGGCCCGATTCATAGTAATCTTTTAGTAAAATATTGACTTGATACGAAGACAATAATACAAGGATCCTGTTACTAACATAAAATTTTCTGTCCCGGTATTTTCCTTTCTATATAAAACACTTTCTACACACCTTCTAATCCATTGTTTTTCTCTTTATATAATATACGGAACCCGCTTAGTACGATTATTTTTCTTTGGCCCGTCAGTTTCGGGGTGCGACTGTAGTAATGAATAGTAGTAATTGAATGAGGAGTTTAGGCTTTGCAGTAATTGTATCTATTTGTGAACAATTTAACGCTACTAAAGTTCTTAATTATACATATAAACCTATATAAAATACCTTTGTTAATTCGGGGCTAATATATGTTGAAGTGGTTAATACGAAACCCGCTTAATACAATTATTTTTCTTTGGCCCGTCAGTTTTCTACTAACGGGGTTTGACTGTAGTTATGATTCTTGGAAAAATGTAGGCAAACGCTTCGCAGTAATGGATTATATCCTCCGCACGTAGTGTAGCGGAACGTATTGTTATCGCGCCGTTTGTGTGTGTGTGTGCGTGTGTGTGTGTGTGTGTGTGTGTTTGTTGTAGATCCATCATTAGGTGGCTAGGCCATGAGCCAGACCCGATAATTTTGGCCATCGGTACCATCTGAGGGGAATAATTCTCATTGTGATTTTTGGCAAGGTATACAACCCTAGAGTTAGAAAATATGTTATAGCATTGCATCGGTGGTAGCTTTTTGTGTGTTATCACCCTGTTTATATATGACAGGGATACTGTCAGGGTTACAGACAATTCTCAAACGGTACCTCTGTAAAGGGCATTGCAACATAACTGCTCACCAAATTCAATCAAACACATATATATTTAATAAAAGAGATGTCTCTCTACGTTCACTAAGAAAATAATCGTAAAAAAACTCATCGCTAATTACGTGACGGCAAAATTTATACCAAAAAATGCTTTTTGTCTTATTTCTCAAAAACAGCAGTGTTTGGACCTACATTTTTAACCATAAGTTGTTTATAGTATTAACTAAAAAACAATTCCAGGAATTTTTTGTTAATGTTTTATTTTAGGAAATAAGTTGAAAAGATGCACGAAAATCTGAGATATTTTTGTAAGATACAACAGTATCGTAAACCAAGCGGAAGTGAACTGAATCGTGCATGTTTTCCAGGGAGATTTTCCATTAGATTTTCTAAACATGTATTTTTTTGCCAACCCAATAAATAACAAAAAGCAAACTGTTAGAATCGAACCTGATGCGTAGGAATAAAGCACGAAAAATTTCAGCCGGATTCGTGCACGCGCCTAGAAGTTATGCAGGAACAAACAAAACGACACTACTCAAATTGTTATATAGATAGTTGCCATGATATACCGTTGTATAACCTTGCTGAAATTACGAAAACGGTGCAAGTAAACGATGTGTGAAATCACGTGACCCGTCTGTACATTTATTACGTTGGCGCGTCTAGCTTAACTATGGTTCGCGACAACCATGTGGCTTATGTGCTTGCATCTGCCTTCTCCTCCTAGAATCAGGCTGGTCGGTCGAATCCGATAGTAATGCGCAGGTTTCTATAAAGTTCATGTTGAATGATTGTACGAACAAATATTTTCTGATGAGAAAAAAATCCAACAGCGAAACACAATGTGCGAATAATTAGCAATGCGTGAAGTAGCAGGTTGAGAGCGTTGCTATAATCAGTAGTTATACTTTGACGCTTGCCTAAGCGTAAGATCTTAACGCGAGCAGGGGCAGCTTTGGATACGTAATGCAGAGGAATCCGTTTTTATGAACAATTGCTATTGCAAGCGACACACAAGGAGGCATTACACTGCTGATAATTGATAACACCTCCAAAACCACAATCGGTTCTCGTAAAACAATATGTTTCTATTACGATCGTTTGTATCACCACGACCGTAACAGGTGACCTCATGTATTCATATCAGATTAATGATTTCGTATTAAACGCGTGGTAATTGTGAGAAGTCTGGCCTCGATCCATAGTTGATGCGAATTATTAACATATAACAGTTACATCTGGAGAAATTACTTAAGTAAAACATTGAAGAAAAACACCAAAAGTGTAGTTAAAAGTATATTAGGTTTTATTAACGTATATATAGTACCGTGTAGACGAGTGCTGGGAATACGTCTGTCTACAATGCGAGCACATCCAATGAAGCTTATCAGCAATATAATGGGGGCTTATAAGGCGCAAATCATGCATAATAATGGCCTCAATTATTTTTCACATGATTGGAGGTACTGAGAATTAGCTTTGCTCTATATAAATTTGGTGGCATGATTGTAATTATGGGGTAGGTTTGCTGTCCACTATTAATATATTACTGTACGTGTCCGCTAAAGGCATAGCGTCAATGTCCATCGCTGAGATGCCTATGAATAAGTTTGTCTATTATATATACTAGTACTGTATAATATACTTGACGCCTTAATCATTCGATAGTTTTGCTTGTCTGTTTTATATAACACATTTAAGAAGAATAACCATAATTAAAAGTGCAATTGTATTTCTACACATTTCTGCCTTGCTAACATTATATAACATTATTGAAACATATTATTGCATAAAATTCAGATAAAAACGTGAATGGGAGTGGAATGTTTTTGGCATATTCAGCGCTATTCGTGGACAGCTCACCTGCTACGTGGTTGGTTTCTCCTCAAATTCTTTTGACAAAAACCTTCTCAATAATGCACAGCTCTAGTAGTATTGTCCTTGTTGTCACATGTGCAATCCATCTTCGCCAGCCTTCTCTCTCAGCCGTTCTAATTAACGTTTTTAATTTTATGCTGTGCTAAGTTTGACATAATTTGTTTGATGCATCGACAAAATCTTATAGGGGCGTCGTAAGTTGATGCTCACGCACAGAGGCAGAACAATATAAAGTCATTGGTGTGTAAATCACAAGACAGCTTGTAGCTTGCGAGCCCAAGTAGAATATAATTGCGTTTGGTTAAATCTTGAAACGAGTTTCACATGTTTGAGAACCAATATATAATGTATATGTTAAAACGAGGATAAATAGCAAAAACGAGGAAATTTCTAAAGCGTTCGTCGACATCATCAAAAGCAACCTTTTTAGTGAGTGAGGGCAACCCGATAGTTAATGAGACATAGGCGATAGCGAGCCAGGTAGCCATGTTCAAAGAGCAGATGACTCGAACATGAATCGATTATGAATTAATGGCATAACTATCAGTTTCCTACCGAGCCCAATCCTACAACCAGCTAATGAATTTTGCGTGCACGTGTATTCTCATAATTTCGTGTCTAATGTAGGCGTGTGGCTAAGGAAGTTGTCTACCAAACATAACAACAGTACGTGTACATGCCGTATTCAGTATACCACTTTCAAAAAATGATGAAAATAAGGATAATTTTTTTCTTTACTTTGGCTTTACAGGACGGCTAATTGCGTTTCGATTCTTTGGCGTCATTCATGAGGCACTATTATACAGAAGAGTACGTTGAGCCACAGAGGGTACCCGTTCCCTATTTAAACTCATGACAATGTGTATAACGACGTCTCTCGAAACTTTCTATCTCTGCTGTCTTAGATGACGTTGTCGATTTTGTAAAAACTTTATTGTTTATGGGTTACACGTTTTTTCATTCTCCCGACACATTCCCAACACCATATAGTATGCTAACGCACTATAGATATAGTATTATATAGCACTATAGATTATATAGCACTATAGATATAGTATATATAGCAAACCGATATAGTATGCTAACGCACACGCGTGCAAGCAGAACCATAAAAATACATGGGAGGGTTAATCACTTGAGAACGTTTGTATCCTGAGAATCCACGTAGAAGGTTATAGCTAGTGGTTATAGACATGGAAGGAGTTTCGCATATTTGAGAACTACGTACTCATTTTTAAACAGGAATATATAGCAGAAACAACGAATATTCTGCATGAGGCTTTCAACATCATTAACGGGTGGAACCTATTGTGTTAGTCAATGAACCCCGATAGTTAATGGAACCTTGATGAGAACGGACACTTAAGCCAGGCAGGCACGTTCCACGTAAGCACACTCGCCAAGTTGAAGGTATAAGGCTGTTGCCGACGCTGCCTGTAGATAACTGGGAGGAATGTGAACTGATTGAAGCGATTGTTGTATATAAGTCCCTCCATGAACTATACGCGAACTAATAGATGATGCAGAAACCACCACAAACACATATTGAGAATTTGAACAATGTCGTATTTATTTTAGATGCGACATGCAATACATTAATGTTATGAATGTATGTGTTGACTGATCGGGGAAAATAAGAAAGATCGATTCTCATCGCCATTAAATCAATTGTTCAGGCGATGAGTTGTTTTAATCAAAATTAATCAATATCCAAATCCAAATTAAGTACGTTTTTGTCCAGCTTACATAACGCGCATCATTGCCTACACGAGTCTGTCTAAAGCCAATAAGCAGTATTATAAAATCCGTGAAAGAGATATCGTACATATACATCAAACATTTAAACATCGTCACAAATATCGTCACCGAAACATCAATGTAACCGAGTTGCGACATGACGAGTCGGAAAAAATCGGTCACGTGATCGCTGGACGCCATGTTGTTTCCAAATGGATCCACACCGCTGCCGCTCAAGTAGGCCTACAGCGCTGTATGGATACGCTGTGCAATGGTCCGTAGTAATTAATTAGACTAATCGTGCTTCAATAAACTCAAAATTCACAGAGATTATAGCTAAGACATGTGTCTATGTGTATCTAGATTTCTAGAAATGTTACTCAAAACGTTCGAGTAATGCACACAATGCACACACGCCAACATATGCCATCCAAAAAAAACATTTCTTCATCCAGCACATCTACAAGTAATAGCAAAAATTCAACGATTTAGGGGAACTGAAAAAAATCAAATACATGTAGTTCTGTAATGATGATAAATCTCAAAGTCTCCTATTCTACAGGGGTAAACTACCAAAAGCATCATAAAAATGTTAAAAATAAAATAAAAATAGATCTCATTTTGACAAAGCAAAAATAAACATACACTATACAGGTTGTGACTGCACACTTCATGGATCATTATAACATGATCATTCAAAGATCATTTGACATTTTTAGCTAACTTTCTCATAGCCATGCTCTTGCTCCCTAATTCACCTCCTTGGTTTTTTTTCTCCATCTCGGCTTTCAGTTCAACATTTTTCTTCTTGCAGAAAAAATGCAAGCGTGCAATGATGAACTTTGCTAGCAGCTTTGATTTCACTTCATGGCAAGATGGGAGTGTGCGTGTGCACGTATACGTGCGTGCGTGCGTGCGTGTGCAAGTACACGTACGTGCGTGCGTGTGTCCGTGTGTGTGCACGTACACGTGCATGCGTGCGTGCGTGTGTGCGCGCGTGTGCAGGTACACGTTCGTGCGTGCGTGCGTGCTTGTGCAGGTACACGTGCGTGCATGTGTGAGTGCGTGCGTACGTGCGTGTGTGTGCAGGTACACGTGCGTGCGTGCGTGCATGCATGTGCACGTAGACGTGTGTGCTTGCGTGCGTGCGTGCATGCGTGCGTGCGTGCGTGTGCACGTACACGTGCGTGCATGAGTGTGTGCGTGCGTGTGCACGTACACGTGCGTGCGTGCGTGCGTGCATGCGTGCGTGCGTGCGTGTGCACGTACACGTGCGTGCATGAGTGTGTGCGTGCGTGTGCAAGTACACGTGTGTTATTTGTGATCTCTGTGATTCTTGAGTTTATTGAAGCGCGAGTGGTTTAATTAATTATAGCAAGTATCTACGCGCGGTATCGCACAGGCTAATATACGCACGGCTATGGGCGGTGAGAAAGTGTATAATTAAACTATCATATGGCGCGAACGATTTAAGTAACATTTCTAGAAATCTAGATACACATAGACACATGTCTTAGCTATAATCTCTGTGAATTTTGAGTTTATTGAAGCACGATTAGTCTAATTAATTACTACGGACCATTGTACAGCGTATCCATACAGCGCTATACTTGAGCGGCAGCGGTGCGGATCCATTTGGAAAAAATATGGCGTCAAATCCTGGGTTGTCGCAACTCTTTGTATATAGCGACCCTAACATAACCTAGCATATTGCTCCACCTACTGGTTTGTGGTAGCTTTACGCAGAAAAATTACGAAGAATAAGTCGACTTAGGGTCTGTAGGGCGGCGCGCTCTAATTTGTGGAAATTAGATAATATATAATAAGACAAAGTTTTAGTTGCACCAACAATTTTTGTAAGAGAACGTTCTAGGACTCCCATTCTTTACACAATACAGAAATATCTCGTGGGCCTGGATTAGATGTACCTATCTGTCAATCTCTACAAGACGTACATTTTAGATAGATAATTTATCTTTTTTTTCCTCCGAGCACATGTCCTTTTAAAGCCACTCAGCAGTAACATAAATCCGAGAAGGAGAACTGGTTATAACTCTCACACAACATCTTATCTCTTAACTCGAGACAACTTCTTTAAGAGTAAACAATTTCTTAACTCTAATACAACTTCTTAATTTCATGATAAGTTCACAACATCATGACAACATATCTTAACTCTAATTAGTCTAATACAAGAAAGTAAGCGCAACGTAACGTTATAAATGTAGGACAACTTCATAGCTCCAAGATAAATGCGTAACGCCGTTACAAACTTTTGAAATATACGACATTTTTATAAACCCAAGACAACCACAACTGTAGGCTATCTTACTAACTATTTACTTCTTAACTCGTCTAAACTCTTCTTAACTCTTAATACGTCTTTTCTTATTTTATATTTTTATTGTATATTTTTATTTTTATTTTATATTCATTGAAGTTTCAAGAAATAAAAACTTCTTAACTCTAAAACAATTT
>NW_014577741.1:63146-67081 GCF_000485595.1 Priapulus caudatus | reverse complement strand
TCTTATACGATAAGTATATACAGTAAACACTTCATATTTGGGTGTTTCTGAGGTTAGGGGGCAAATTGCTGTCCTGACCACCCTTGGTCAGAATTCTTCAATGACTTGCCAGGTTTTGAATCAATTTTATTGTTTGATGAATGTCTTGGATGATGGTAAGAAATTAGCACTAAAATAGATTTCACATACATAAGATTTCTTAAAAAAAAATTAAGTTTAATGTTCAGATGGTCTCGGAATGGCCTGTCCTAACCACTCCTAACCCATTGTAGCCAATTTTCCACCAATGATTTGAAGCTGTTGTCATAATTCAGGGATAGGAAATCTAGTTTGGGTGAGGTTGCTATTGTTTCAACTGTAATTCAGCAAAGTTTTATGCGCCTGTGAACATAACTGTAAGAGGGGTGAACCTCAGACCTATTGTCCTGAATTTTTATCAACTGCGTTACGACTGTATTGGGCTGCCATCTATTCATAGACAATGGTGTTAACCAATACCCAATCAGATACAATCATACCAAATCAGACCAAATCAGACCAATCAGACCAATCAGACCAACAAGCATCACATTTCAAGGGGAAAATTTGCCAAAAATAAATGCGTACTTAAATGCATTCATCACCTCTGTTACGCAAATTGTATGATAAGTAACCATAGAAACCAAACATCATAAATTGAGGAAGACAGGCATATTGACCTCTTGAATAAAACATATTACTTGCATCTTGCCCTTGCTCCATGTAGAACCAACAAGGTCAAATATGACAAAATTATCAATTCCGTTACAAAATTGCAACGGAGTTGATGTATAGGCCCTTATAAAGGTATACAAAAAAGTAAAAAAGCACAAAAGTGTAATAATCTTTGTGGTTTCAGGGCCACGGTGTTACAATCATTGGAAAAATTCCATAAATATGCCAAAGGGATGATAAACAAAATACAGTAATTTAAAACTGCAATTTGCCCCCTAACCTCAGAATCACCCATTTGCGAGCTGCGAGCTGCTTTAAACAATCAAGCGAACAATGCGAAATAAACAATGCAATGCGCACCAACTGCCGATCAAATACGTAGACTGGTCCGCGCTCGACAGTTCCACTCGCGTTACACTGGAACTGTAGAGCGCGGACCAGTCTATAAAATACGCGGCTTCAGAAATCCGGTATTTATAGCGGTATTTATAGCGGTAATTATAGCGGTATTTATAGCGGTAATTATAGCGGTATTTATAGCGGTATTTATAGCGTTCACACGAGGAAATGCGCGGTCCAAGGGATCCGGTATTTCTCAAGCACGGCAAATTATTCGGGGTCTGGGAAGCCGCGTATTTACATCAAATACCGGATCTGTTTAGATACCGTATTTTTTGGACCGCGCATTTTGCCTCGTGTGAACGCTCAATACCGAATTTCTTGCTACGTGTGAACGCGGCTAATGAGACAACTTCTGAAATATAAGACATTATCATAATTCTCAGACAACTGTAAGATAACGTATTAACTCTCGACTTCTTACCTCTAAGACAACTTAATAAATTTAGGAGAACATTCGCTCGTAAAGCAGCCGGCGATGCGGTAATGTTGTAAGTCTACTCGGTAGTGTGAGTTAATCCGAACCTGGTTGTTACATTGCAGGAGGAGGTGCAGCTATATGAGACGAGACTGACCCCCCGAGCAATCTTGCTGTGCCTCCCCTCAGTAGTCGTCTTTGCGACTCAGAGACGGTATACAAACATTGAACGTGCTCGACTGTAGCCGAATATAGGTTATAACTCATAGATTACACAATAGAATATAAATCTACAACATATAGAAGGTACGACACGAACGATATCTGTGCATCTTAGAAGTTCAACGGATTCCGTGATAATATAAGAGGAATTTACAATAAAAACTTGATCTGTTGTCAAAACTGTTACTCGCAGGTACTTTACTGACTTGTCATGAAACAAAATTACGCTTACACGATATACATAGATGTTTGAGGACGGATTACCCAGTAAATTGGGAGCCGCCTTTTCGGCTTGCTATTTGTGGAGGCATAGTGCGCTACATGGCATTTATGCCCTACGCTACGTTCGGTTGAATTGGTGCAACGGTGGATGGCAAGCAACCAAACACCTCCCTTACGGCCAGACGAAAGTTTTTGTACTTGTAGAAGTAAATGATTGGATTCAGTAATGAATTCGCCATCAGCGCATTGGCTCGAATAATCCGGAGTGTTTGAATATCTGACGGAAAGCGATGGATTAAGATCATATGTACCACGTGCGGTGAAACAAGAGCGAACGACGTGCCAACAACAGTAAGTATAATCTTTGACATCTTCAACATCGCGTGGAAAGTAGACAGCTCCTCCCTCTCAGCAGCTGTTGCGGCGGCCATTCTTCGCGTGTGGTCCAGGGCGATCTTGGCGATGGTTGTGTAGCAGTACATCATGACGATAAATAAAACAATATAATGACCGACAAGAATTTTCAGGAAACTGGGCAGGAGCTCTAAGTCGACGATGCATGCATCGAGTGGCTTCCAGGTAAGCGTTATTTGGATAGCTGCTACAACACCGCAGGCAGACGCGTACATCAAGCACGAAATTATGAGAACACCGGTGCGCGAAGAAGTCATCAGCTGGTTGTAGCGTAACGGATGTACGATTGCCACGTACCTGTTGATTGTAGAGAGTGCGATGCCTAGCAAGATTGCTTGAAGAGTAGTTACAGCGTAGCCTGTAAACACCACGCACCGCAGCATCGTGTCACGACGAATGTGCGCTATGCTAGATACGCATCCAAATACGAAGTCACAGCAAGCCAGATTTACGATCGTGAGATTTGATGGTATTTGCAGTCGGGGAATCTTTGCTATGATGATAATTACGAGACCGTTTCCCACCGTTGTGAGCACACATGCCGCCACAAACACTGAGAATACCAATACTTTACCGAACATAGTCATGCCATTGAAATACACGTTGCTGAGAGTGTATTTATGTGTGTCATCACTTTGGCTATCTATCGGGTTGCTGTTGTTCTCGAAGCGGCTTCCATTAATCGTAATTGGTGTAAACATGGCCATTTTTAGTTCCTCTCTCTAGATTCTCGCGTTAAGAGGCTGCTGAGCTCTGAAGGAAACTGATATCCAGGTATAACTTGAAGTCATCTGCTGGTCGAACGTGGCTGCCTGGCTTAAATGTCCGTTCTCATCAATGTTCCATTAACTTAACTATCGGGGTTCATTGACTGACACAATATGTTCCACCCGTTATTGATGTTGAAATCCTCAGAATATCCGTTGTTTCTGCTATATAGTCTTGTTTAAAAATAAGCATGTAGTTCTCAAATATGCGAAACTCTTTTCCAGGTCTAATCAGTAGCTATAACCTTCTATGTGGACTCTCATGATACAAACTTTCTCAGGTGTTTTACGCTCCTCTGCGTTTATATAGTTCTGCTTGTACGCATGCGCCGAAATCCACGATATCGCGTTAAGGTGTCGGGAATAAGTACTGTAACCTATAAACAATAATGTTTTTACAAAGTCGTCAACGCCGTCTAGGACAGTAGAGATAGAAAGCTTCGAGAGACGTCTTTATACACATTGTCATAATGTAATAGGATATGTAATATGAGTAAATATGGAACGGGTACCCCCTGTGGCTCAGCGTACTCTTGTGTATAATAGCACATCAGGAATGACACTCAACGTACTTTTGTGTATAATATCGCCTCAAGAATGACGCAAAAGAAGCCAAACGCCATTAGCCGTCCTGTAAAGCCTACGCAAGGAAAAATAATTACCTCCGCCAAGGGGTTGGCAGAAGGTTATGTTTTCACCGGCGTGTGTTTGTTGGTTTGTGCGTTTGTTTGCTTGTTTACAGCCTAACTAAAAAAGTTATGGACGGATTGTCATAAAATTTTCAGGATAGGTCAGAAATG
>NW_014577741.1:60636-61290 GCF_000485595.1 Priapulus caudatus | reverse complement strand
ATTTTTATTTTTATTTCATATTCATTGAAGTTTCAAGAAATAAAAACTTCTTAACTCTAAAACAATTTATTGACCCTGTCACTACTTAATAACTTTAGGAGATAGATCATTTATCGTTTTTAACATTCAAATGAATGTTACAGTTTTCATCTACGCTTTCAGGTATTGTAACCATTCCGCGAGCACAAGTCTTTCTAAGGCCAATCAGCAGTAACATAAATCCGCGAAGAAGAACTGCTTAATTCTCACACAACATCTTATCTCTTAACTCGAGACAACTTCTTTAAGAGTAAACAATTTCTTAACTATAATACAAGTTAACTTTATGATTAGTTCACAACATTATGACAACATCTTGACTATAATACAATAAAGAAGCGCAACGTAACGTTATACATGTTGGACAACTTCATAGCTCTAAGATAAATGCGTAACGCCGAGACAACTTCTGAAATATACGACATTTTCATAAACCTAAGACAACCACAACTGTAGGCTAACTTACTAACACTTTACTTCTTAACTCGTCTGAACTCGTCTTAACCCCTTTATAAGTTTTTTCTTATTTTCTTTTTTGTTGTATTTTTTTCTTTTTCATATTTATTGAAGTTTCAAGAAATGGAAACTTCTTAACTCTAAAACAATTTCTTGACC
>NW_014577741.1:52481-56317 GCF_000485595.1 Priapulus caudatus | reverse complement strand
TTTTAAAAATAAGCATGTAGTTCTACAAATATGGCGAAACGCATTATCCAGGTCTAACTGCAGGTAGGCTTAATACTTCTATGTGGAATCCATGAACAACTTTTCTCAAGGTTTTTAACGCTCTCTCGTTTGATTTATAATATTCTGCTGTAACGCATGTGCTCCGAATCCAACGATAATCGCGTAAGTCGGGTAGATAAGTACTGTAACTAAACGAATAATTTTTTAACAAAGTCGTCACGCCGTCTAAGGACAGTAGAGATAGAGTAGCAGCCGAGAGACGTCTTGGTAACAGCATTGTCAAAATTAAAGGATAGGTAATATGAGTAAATACTGGAACGGTACCCCTGTGGTCTTCAGCGTACTCTGGTATCAAGACACATCAGAATGGACAGTCAACGTACTTTTGTGTATAATACGCTCAAGAATGACGCAACAAGGAAGCAAAATACGCGCATTAGCCGCGCTGTAAAGTCCTAACGCAAGGAAAAATAATTAACTCCGCCAAGGGGTTTGGCAAAGTTATCGTTTGCACGCGGCGTGTTTTGTTGTTTTTCGGCGTTTGTTTGCTTTTAACAGCCAACTAAAAAAGTTATGAGACGGATGCATTAAAGAAGGTTCCGGAGGATAGGTCAGACCATGAGCTAACTTAAATTGATTAATTTGGGTGAGTCCGATCCAATTAAATAATTAATAATTAATAAAATTGAGATAGTTCCAGAAATGGGGTAACTTAGAATTGACTACATTCTGGGTGAAATCGGATCCAAATTAATTAATTACTTAATTAATTAATAAAATTGTCAGAATAGGTCAGAAATGGAGTAACTTAGAATTGATTACATTTTGGTGGTGATCCGGATCCAATTAATTAATAAAAAATTTCACAGTGAGAGAATTGAGCTGGCTTGGCGGAGGTCTGCGCTCTCCGAGTGCTCTAGTTATCCATATTTTCATCGTTTTCTGAAAGTTGTATATTGAATACGGCATGTGCACGTACTATTGTTATGTTCAGTAGACAACTTCCTGAATTTAACTCCAGACACCCGCGTACACTAAGCAAAAAAGTATGAGAACACGCGTGCACGCAAAATTCATCAGCTGGTTGTAGGATTGGGCTCGGTAGAAAACTGATATGCAAGTTTAACTTCGAGTCATCTGCTCTTTGAACATGGCTGCCTGGCACACTATTGTCCATGTCACGTTTAAGCGTCTAGTATTATACAATACTAGTATATAGACAAATTAACGTATTAATAGGCATCCCAGCGATGGACATTGACGCTATGCAGTTAGCGGACACGTACGGGAACATGTTAATAGTGGACAAAAAAAATACTCAATGTTTACTACTATGTCACCACATTTATATAGAGCAAATCTAATTCTCAGTACCTCCTATTATATGAAAAATTAAAGTCAATATTATGCATGACATGCGCCTTATTAGCCCCAATTATACTGCTGATAAACTTAGTTTGATGTGCTCTCATTGTAGACAGACGTATCCCCAGCACTCGTCTACAGCGCTACTATATATACGTTCATAAATCTACTATAGTTCGAACTACTAGTACTTTTGGTGTTTTTCGTCAATGTTGTACTCAAGTAATTTCTCCAGATGTTGTGTTAAAAGATAATAATCCGCAGCACCAATGGAGCTCAGAATTGTCACAATTACCACTCGTGTAATACGAAATCTTTAATCTTATATGAATACATGAGGTCACCTGATAGGTTCATTGTAATACAAACGATCGTAATAGCAACATTGTTTTACGAGAAGCGACTGTGGTTTTGGAAGTGTCATCATTTATCAACAGTGTAATGCTTCCTTGTGTGCCGCTTGCAATTAAAATGTTAATAAAAATCGGAATCCTCTACATTACGTGACCAAAGCTGACCACGCCGCAAAGTGAGTGGCATCTAAACGTCGAGCATGCGCTGTCGTGAGCCCTTGACGCAGTTGTGTGTGGCAGTTAGATGTTTTTTTTTGTGGGACTATACGTAATAGTGTATTACATTCATGGTCTATAAACTAGCAATTGAATGATAATGATTGAAAAATAACAATATAGAGTAAAATACTAAATGATTATAGCACAAAAACATAGAATCGGAAATCATTTGAGTTTATCGATTTAGTAATTTGAAGTAATCGGGTTTACTGTGCTATATATTTTATGTAAATCTAAAAGTGTTATCACCGTTAATTATCTAAGTAGTTTATATTATATCATTGCTGCATATCTTGAGTGACCTTAAAAACATTAAACGTTAGAGAATTAGAGAATTGATTTTAATGAAATTAATGAATATATATACATTCAATCCTGTATGCCGAAAGAGAGCTGCCTGTGTGGTTTGCTGTCCATTATCTAACTCTGTGGACAGCGGCAGACACTATGTACACTATAGCAGTGAACAACGGCCGAGACCAAGAAACACAAGTTGGTAATGTTACCTAATGTTGATAGGTGTCTCGCGTGCAAAACAACAGCATATATAGACAGCATAGCATCAGGAGTAAGATAATATATTCCTATATTATCTTACTCCTGATAGCATAGCATAGCATAGCAGCTGCTATTGGTCACGCGCTCCCGACACGTGTCGCCTTTGAGTGGCATCTCAACGTCGAGCATGCGCAGTCGTGAACCCGTGACGCAGATGTGACGCTCTCTGTGCTAGTTGCATGGCTAACTCGATTGTGCAACACGATTAAATGAGTAAATTTAAAAGCCATTCGCGCATACGCACGCCGGCTAACTGGGCGCGCACGTAAAACACGCGAAATTTGTCTTGGGTTAATTTATTTATTAGTCACCATGGTAATGCCCATGCATATTGCATCGTATTTACATATCATCGTTTAACTGTTTCCATTCTGTTGTTATAAAGCCTAATAAGGGGATATATGTTCTCGAAGACTTTCGAAATAAGTAAATATAGCTCATATATTTCTATATTTCTATATTTTCAGTTATATCTTTATGGGTGTCAGTATGTTTTTACCTTACGACTACGTTACGTCAACAAAATACTTGAAAGCGTGCGCTCTCTACTTTGAACACTGTCAGCCAATTTCAGGGAAATATAAATGCTTTTAGTAAATAGAACGCGTGGGCGCTCAGAGATGTAACGCCATAATCTGTTATGTCATCGCGAACTTATAGGAGGACTAGCTATAGACAGTTTTAGTTAGGACATGTCACAGATGTGTTTCGTATCAAACCACCCGTGAGGCTGCGCTGTCTACTTCACAAAAACACACACGCGCGCGCACACGCACACATGCACGCGCCCAAACGCAAAATCGACAAATGGCCTATAGAACACTGTCGTACGGGGACCATAGCAACGCCTATACCTACTGATTATAGCAACGCTCTCAAGCTGCTACTTCAAGCATTGTGTTTCGCTGTTGGATTTTTTCTCATTAGAAACTATTTGTTGGCACAATCATTGAACATTAACTTATAGAAACCGGGGCATTACTATCGGATTCGACCGAACAATCAGCCTGATTCTAGAAGGGAAAGGAACATGTGAGTGTAGCCTCTATGTGCGGCTACTTAGGTGTGGTAGGTGAGGTAGGTTAGATAAGAGTACAGGGTGCGGTAGACATAAAGCAAACGCCAACTAGAGAAGTAACGTACCACAAGCGACTGTATTGTTAGCCATGATAATACAAGGTAATACAACACGTAGCGTACAAATACAACTGTGACAGATGACGACACGGGGATAGAGCGAGTAGGGTTCCCCGTGTCCGCGTGCCGCTCGCCTTATATACACCGGCGATCCCTGTGCCCTTCATCCGGGCATTATCCTGT
>NW_014577741.1:39218-47330 GCF_000485595.1 Priapulus caudatus | reverse complement strand
CAAGAATCTACCCAAAAAAATGACAAATCTGGAAAATATTACATAAGCCCATAGACTAATAGTTTTATTAACGGAGAGAGAGAACTCTGACAGTTATCGTTATACTGTATTGACATTCGTTCCCTTTCATTTGTTTCAGCGTGTCGCTTACGTTTCTAGTGATATAAAACTTCATTCAGGAAACGAGTTCTTCTTTATGTAAGCGACATGCTTTCATTTGCTGTGTCAAGCAGTAACATTAACAGTGGATAAAAGTAATCACTTATTCCTTACTATTCACGAGAGGGGGAGGGCTACGAGCGAGATTCGTGAAGTCGTCTGAGAGCCTGAATGAGCATGTGCGCCCCCTGCGTCCCATACATGATGGCGACAGGTGCTTCATCCAGAATCAGTGGGGAACTCGCCAAAGCGATGGGACCGCACCGGCACGGTCGTCGAGACTCTTGGCCACGACCAATACCGCATTAAAGTGGACGGGTCCGGGCGCCTCACCACACCGGATGTTCCTCCGAGCATTTAATCCAGCTTCTACCGAGATCCAGGAACGGGCCCATGCAGGACCATCTATGCCGTCGCTGGCACCACCAGCTCTCAAACCGCCAGATGCTGCCCTGCCTCGTCCTGGTCTTCCATACGCTGCCCCGCGCGATCCGTGCACGGACACGCTTTGTGTTGCGCCGCTGAGTCCTTCAGCACCACATGAAAGGCCGACAGATGACGATCTCCCAGCAGCCACTCTATCGCTGCCTACCCTGGCCCCTGCATCGCCTCCGCATGGTCAGCCGCCGCCACTTAGCGATGCTTCGCCTCCCGCGCCATCACTGCGCCCTCGCCGTGCGATTCGCCAGCCTCGCGTCTATGAACCAGAGAGCGGCCACTGGATTTCTCCTTGAGTTCGCGGCGTTGCCCCCTCGAATTAGGGGGGGGGGAAGTACAGTTATGGGATATTGTCCATTTAGTTATATTAACGGAGAGAGAGAGAACTCTGACAGTTATCGTTATACTGTATTGACATTAGTTCCCTTTCATTTGTTTCAGCGTGTCGCTTACGTTTCTAGTGATATAAAACTTCATTCAAGAAACGAGTTCTTCTTTAATACGGAAACGTAACATAAGTATGTCTGATATTATGTTACCAGAGCAAAACATGAAATGGTGCAATGAAGAGAGTAAAAGGTAAATCAGTGAGTAGAAGTGCGCTTAACGAAAAGCGTAAACAATATGAACATATCATCGCTGTAAACTAGCTTTACTCTATAATAGAATGCTGAATTGCAAAAACATTATTGCAGGTGGTCTTAGGTTCACTTATATTATTGGTCACACTATATCATTACGTATCTTAACGGTGATAGTGTGCCTAGAAATGATATTATGAAAATATCGTAAACTGTAGAACATATTTAAGTTTCATGGAGCAGACGTACGAAGTTTGCTTTTCCATTTCTCTTTATGCACTGATTGGTCTAACCCGCAAAGACACTATGGAAACAAACCGTTACCCGATTGATGGAAATCTGTTAGCTGATTAGTAAATTATGTTTGTCTGTCAACGAAAATCACTTTAGCATAAAATCATGCAGGTTAGACACGACACCCAGTTTCCGTGTCACGTATACGCGCGACACGTCATAAATATAAAAATATATTATGATATATATATATATATATATATATATATATAATAATAATAATATATATATGTATATATATACATTACGGAGTTCGACGCGGAAAGCGAGGGAGTAGAAATAGAAGCGGATATCCCTGCTACGTATGCCACGTTTATAGTAGAAGATTATAAGAAGAATTCAAACGTGGCGTCTTTAGGCGACTTCTTGTTTATTCGTAAACAGAACTTGCCGCCAGTAGGCCTACATTCAAGATGTACGGCCTGTCGAACTAGTGAGAAAGGAGAAATGTCAGTACATACTGGAATGAACTTAAATTGATGAAGAAGCAGCTTCTGTAACAGCGACGAACCCGATGTCGGGGGATTGCGAAGATGGCAGGAGCGAAGAGGTACTGGTCAGGCGTGCGTGAACGCCGCCGAGCCGCAGTGCGCTACGCACAGGCACTTGAAACGTTTCAATAAAATATAATGCAAATAAATACGAAATCTAATAGTAATACTAGTACTAAAAATTCTTAATGTTTCTATACTCTCTTTCAGTTTTCACCTATTATTGCCGACAGTTTCCTGTCAATCTCCGTGTAAATGCTCTATCACAACACACTAACGCCGCCATTGCTCAATGTGCACAGTGACTGTTAATATATATTAGTGTAAGCGTGCAACAGTCGCGCCGCGAGAGTAGTGGCTATCCGGCAGCGTACGTTGGACTAGGATTGACGGAATTTACAGGAAACTGTTGGCAATAATAGGTGAAAGAAGTAGGCCTCTATAGGCTAATAGAAACATTCGTAGTTTAGTAGCATTATATTTGATTGAAACGCTTCAAGTGCCTGTGGGCGCTACCTGTTCGAAAATCGCTACCACCGACACTACGAGATGGGCTAGGATAAATAAGGAAAGAGAACCGGGATTCGTGTCCAGTGGTTTTGAGCATCAGATATGGGGGAGGGCGCAAACCGCCAATGTGTCAGGTGCAAGTAAAAAAATGGCGGCGCGAACTGGAGTAGTTGCTGGGAACTACGCCACCTGCATGAGGTCAATAGACTGCTACGACGACGTGGTCGCCAATCGTCACGCCAATAACGACTACATCGCACAATGAAGGTGCAATAATGCAAACGACGTACAATTCGCGTTCGCTTCACGGCCGCTTATTGCGCTATTAAATAATACACACAACGGTGCATTTTAAATTCGCGATGAATCTAATGATGCGATATTAACATCCTTCACATACTAGTAATGATATTAAGTTTATTAATTGTGACAATTTGAAATCCAAAATGCATAGCCACTGACCGAGATCTAACCGAACAATAGAAACAATCTAAACAAACAATAACAACGAGGAAGAATGTTTACAGGATGCATGACAACCAGCCCACAGCATGCGGCCCTGCTCATGTGTCATGGAGCAACTTGCGATCATGGATGGCCAGCTTTCTGTTTCCAGTAGCGAACGCTCATCACCTAATCAAACCCGCCAGTCCACGTGCTACTAACCTCTATGCCGACAACACGTAGATATAACACGGTCAAGTAACGCACAACCCACTGTGGGAACGGAAGCACATTTCAACATACTAGCTACGCAGAGCAACCCGCAGCGCGCGTCTTGCCAACAGAGAACACGGAGGGCAAAATGATCAACAATTGTGATACCAACCATCTTTCAACGTCAACCATAGCGTTCACAAAGATAGCATTCCAGTAGAGTTAGGGTGAGAGAGAGAAAAATAGAAAGAGAGAGAAAGAAGAAAACGAAGATGAAGAAGAAGCAGAAATCACTAAATAAGCTTGGGCGGTTATACCCTACTGTAGATGAAAGTAATAGCATCCTAACTATGACTAACACACGTTAGGAATGGTCTATCGCTTTTCTTTTCTCTGCTTCTCTTGCTTCCCTCTATTTCTTAACAAATAAATAAACAAACAAATAAATGATTATGCAAAAATATAGAAGTAATATAAGAATATGAGTATAATAAACAAGAGCCGCAGAGGTCTGGCCTCATCTGAGGTCTGTTGCTACGGTTATAAACGTCGTGCGTAGTGACACCTTGTTAGGCGCGCAGATATGCAGATACGCAGTTGCGTACACATCATTTCAGCAATCTTCTGCATTCTGCATACCTCCCAAATCCTATTGGTTGATACAAATCGCGTGCCTGAAACTCCTGTTTTATGGTGCATTGTGACCCTAACCCTATTAAACAAACAAAAAAATTTATTGTTGTAAAAATTATTGTGTTATTAAATGTAGTAAATAAATCATGTAATATTTAGCATTTAATTGGAAAGAAATAGTTAAATGGATAAAGATAGAAAATATCAGAAAATACGGTAAATAATAAAAAATCAGATTGTATTCGATCCAAGGACATTTGAATCCGTAATCCGTATGCTTAGCCGTTGGCATCGAGGTTATTGGCTTTCCAATTATGGATGTGCCATATATATGAAACACTGACATCATTGAGGCAGTTCAGGAATCCATGTTTAACCCTCCTCTTTGAGGGTCAAAAGTTATCAGACACTTACTCTTCGAACGTCAGTGGAAAGCACATTTCATGGTCCTTTCAATAAAGTGATAAACCTCAAAAATGTCTGATATCTGACCTTTCCCGCCACTGCCCTTTGACGCTGTGACCTCCAATTTCGCACTGGTGATGGGTTTCCTGCCCATCACCCTACTATATACACCGAATATAATATTAAGAAGAATAGGTCGAGCCGTTAAGATTTGTGCCACAATTCCGTATTTCCTCCTATACCTCATGTTAAGGGAAATATTCCCCTCTCCGTTTACACATCTTGACCTTGACCTTGACCCCCAAATTGTCATCCTGAACTTTCACGATCCCCCCCCCCGACGTCCCTAATATCGGACCAGACGTCGATGGTTAAGATTTGTGCCCAATTGTTGACACGCACGGACGAGCACGCACGGACGACGACGACTGCACGACGAACACGGACGGACAATCATGCGATTCTACAAGCTGCATCTAACTACGTCAGATGAGCTAATAAATATAAATAAATAACATGACATATCTTAGTAGCATAATAGAATTTTTACCCGATAGGTGGCGTTAAATTAGGAAGGGAAGGGGGGGGATTTTGTGAAGATTTGTGCATCATCCTTTGATACGAGGGGGGGTACAGGTGGTTGTCTCCTCCCGCCTCCCTCCCCTTCTCCTTCCACCTCCCTCCCCTGTCCTTCTTCTCCCTCCATTCAACACGCTCCAGGATCCTTATATTTTGCTTCTTTTTTTAATGTCACTTAGTTTCTCTGACAGTTTGCGTAATAAATTGTATTAATTCCTGTAACAATGTATTTTCCCATGTATTTATTTCTCGTGCCTATGATATTCTTTATTTTTCTCTACTTAGTATACTCTCTCTCTCTCTCTCTCTCTCTCTCTCTCTCATCCTCTCCATCTCTCTCTCTCTCTCTCTCTCTCTCTACTCTCGCTCTCTCTCTCTCTCTCTCTCTCTCTCGCGTACAACATAGTACAGCATGAAACACACCGCATAAAAAGAACGTGATTTTAAGAAACCTTCCAGGCTGAAATTGGACCAATAAAGCAGCCTATTATATAAGAACTCTTCCAGCCTTGATAAATTAAACAGGTTCTGTATATTAAAAAAAAATAGCCGAAAATTAGAGCAAACTGTGCAATCTAAGTAGTGTGCCTAACACATTGGAAACCACAACATGTAGTCCCAGATAATCATTAAACCTTCCTGCACAGATTGGATTTTCCAGTGGGTATTTTTGCCTCATTTTCAGTAAATGCTTGATTTTGAGATACAGAAGATTGAAGGGGGAGAGTGTGCTGGAATATTTTCTGAAACTATTACAATAATATTGTTTTTATGTCAAGAGTCTTACTATTCAGTAATCTAGTTCCAATTGGAAATATGTGTAAACAAACCATTGTGTTTAATATGTAAGGTAAATTTAAAGGTGATATAATAAATTGAACTCAAATGAATTTAAAAACAGACATATAAATTTTCAATATTAAGCAGTGGTTAATTTAATTAGTTGTCAATTATTCATAATTAAAAGCCAATTTTACCTAGATAATGTAGCACAATATCCCGCCTCCCAAATTAAGAACCTCTTCAGGTGATTTCTCACTATGCTACCAATATATATAAGAAGTAAAGAACCCCTTCGTCGAGAAAACAGAAAATCACGGTTTTTTTATGCGGGTGTTTACTGTATATATATAGTTTGTTTGGATGGAAATATCCCCCGCCACGTCTCCTTCCCCTCCATCTCCCCCGTCTCCGCATACTCCCCCTGATACATTAGATGCGTCGCATCATTTCATGATACCATGTAAAATCTGTGCATCACTTCGCTATACATAATCGTGGATAGCATATCATACATTAATCGATACCTTCGTATAACATAGGCAAAATAACTCGCAGTTAACTGCGAGAACATTTATCGGTTTACACACAGGGTGAACACTGAGAAGGCACTGCATCAGCCTGGCGAACCCTCGCATACGCTAATACTACACCTTGTGATATTTGTAGGCTGAGGTAATGCTACTTGTAATGGATACGTATGCCTTGGTTTAGTTTTTTGTACTGAACCTTCGATTATCTGGCCTGTACTTTTTTGTTTGTGGATATTTACGTGCAGTATGGTATGATATTCATTGTGAGGAGTGTCATTTATTTTAGATTTTCTTGCTGATCTTTCAGTTTGCCTCAGCTTGTCGCTGTCTTTTTCAGCTCGCTGGATTTGTTAATCTAATAGAACAGAAATGCACACTCCGACATACAATGTAACTTGCCAAAGCAGATATATTGGACTTCATGTTAATGCACATTTAACATACAATGTTATGAACAAGGAAGGAATGTTAGAACCTCTAAAATGACATTTAACAAGCAATTAAACCAATGGAAATGGGGGAAATTTGTGTAGCTGTATATTTGTATTGAAATCTGCCAAATGTGACAATGTGCATGCTAATCATAACTAGAACTGGCTTCTTCTACAGTGGCAGTGCCACCACAACACGAACTGGAAATACCACCTGAACCCACGCCCCGTGTAGCAATGGTACGGTCCTTCCGCCTATGATCGCAGCGGTATGGAATATACTTAATGACAATATACTAATTATTATATGAAATAAGTGTCAAGGTCACTCAGATCAATAGCGGTTCCAAGCGCTCCTAAATGCACATGTTGAAGCGCAGTTTGAAGTGCTCTACGCTATTACGGTTGCAAAGATATCGAAGCGGACAGACACACACAACACACAAACTTAGCACGGAAACAATATTCTTTGCTTGCATACGTGCGGAGGATAGTTATTTGAAGCTTAGCTGG
Source organism: Priapulus caudatus (assembly GCF_000485595.1). NCBI lineage: Eukaryota > Metazoa > Priapulida > Priapulimorpha > Priapulimorphida > Priapulidae > Priapulus > Priapulus caudatus. The sequence continues at coordinate 40,326 of NW_014577741.1, read as the reverse complement.
AGAGTTGACTTGCATTGCATAGCTGAATGTATTCACTAGATCAATATGTCATAGATAACACCAATATACACATTCCCCACATTTCTCACCTAGCTACATACGCTATAGTTGAAATCTTTACGAAATATAGTTGTTATAAAATAAATATTCGATATAGGTTGATAAGCGTGTCAATTGAGCCGATAATTGTGAAAGGTCTGAGCAGCGACACATACTAAGCCGGCACAGAAAAACACGACGCACAAACTAGCACGCTCGCTTGCACTCATGCACAGTTTATTGCACACACAACGTCAAACCACGCACGCAACGCACGCACAGCACCCACACACACCAATAGACTATATGTAGGAATAGTGCACGAAAAGAAGTAAATTGTCAGCGCAATTATGTCGAGAATGGTTATTTATATAATAATTTATTTTTTGGAAAATTATACTTAAAAGTAATCCATCCATTTCAGCCACGTATATATACACAAGCCCACGCATACATAGAGCAATATGATTACAAATGTCATATAAAATATTCCTGGTTATATCATAATACATATTCTCACGTTTCACTACTAGAGACGATATATTTAGCACACACCATCCGGTTAACCATATAAATATGAATGATACGAGTATAAATGAGTGAATAAAAATTAAACAACATAAAAATCAGACGGCCGCAATGTTCACTAAGTGCACTCGTCAGGTAGTCGCCATCTTTCGTCAGCTGGCATGGCACAAATACTGAAGGGCAAAATATAAACCGAGCGTCACCCACTAAGCATGACGTATAAGTCCCATAGACCTTTATATTAGGTAATTTATCCTTTACATAATTCAGAAAGACGTTATTTTTATCGGGAGCACCCCTCTCTCACACCAGGGAGCTTTTTGCATATTTCGAGCTTAGACATGTGCATTCTGTGCCACACTTTAAACGTAGAGTTTTTAAACAATACACATGTATGTAATGCATACATAGTGTAGTTCTGCTTATTTATCTGTTTTGGTTCTGTATGCGTGAGAGAATTACAATCCACTTCGCTGAACGGCCGGAAAGAGCGCAGTGGAGATAGCCCTCATTGGTCTCACGCCAGAAATGCGTGAGAAGT
>NW_014577741.1:24860-39208 GCF_000485595.1 Priapulus caudatus | reverse complement strand
CTCTCTCTTTCTCTTCTCTCATCACTCTCTTGCTTCATCTTTCTCGCTTTTTCTCTTTAACCCCCGTCTATTTTAAACGTATAATCGAAATGCGTTCATAGAGTTTGGGTACCAAATGAATTATAGTTGAGACAACTTTTCATCTGAACTCTGTTTGCATGAATAGAAACAGGTTTTCGACGTTATTATCAAAAAATATATATAATCTTACCACGCATTTTTAAATTTTTAAACGCAATCGGACTCTATTTTAGTTTTTAACTTTGTATTTCTATAGTCAAGACATATCTAATCAAGTCATAATTTTATAAATGTTTTAAATAATTTAAGGTCTTGACGACGCATGGCAAGAAGCAGATCTGTACAGTAGCGTGACTGTATCACAGATTTAAAATGGCAATCATTACAACAGAGCGATCGAAGCGCACCAGTTAACTCTTCAGGCACTCTTCGATCTCTGGATAGAAAAATTCCTTGAGGATCAACCTGTTGTACGTGACGCCTTGGTAGCCAGCGTAAAGCAGCCGACTGAAGCATGCCGGGATAAGACAGGCGTTGCAGAAGCGCATTAGGCATTCAAAATAAATATAGAATCCTTCAATCTTGAGAAACAGCTACGAGAGTTTGACGCTAGTCGTAAGACAGACCCAATGTTTCAATGGGCTAGGATGTACATGCGGCAGGTGATGACACTGTTACAGTTCCAGAGGACTATACGGGAAGGTAACCGGCACCTCTACTTGGTATCACTTAAGCATCTTTGTAAGTACTTTTTTGCATATGCCAGGCTAGATTATGCTCAAAACATTCCAAAGTTCATCGCACGCATGGATGCCATGAAAACCTCTGATGCAGATCTATGGCAGAGCTTCACCAATGGTGAGTTTGCAGTGAATACCAGCAACCGTATTCCATTCACACGAATTGGTGTTGATCAGGCGATGGAACACCTCAACAAATCAACGAAAGGCCAAGGAGGGATCTCTGGAATAACAACATCTCCAGCAACGCTCTTAAAGTTTTGTCTCACTGCTCCGGAGCTGGCACGACTTACTGATGAGTCAGAACGACTTATAGCTACTACTAGCACAATTGCCCCACCACAGAATCATCAACTCTCTGTCAAAAATTGCTCGCCAAGAACGCTCCATTGCTCAGCTGAAGTCAGTGTTAGCACCCTGCAACTTATATCAAACAGAGGCTGGTAGCGAGAACTCGGACTGCAGAGGCTGCATGTACAAACTCATGTCAAAGGAGATCATCCCAGACGAAGTTCACCAAAGTATCCTAGCAACAGAGGAGAATGGCATGGAAGCTTACAAAACGTTTGTAGAGGAACGCATCATCTGGAGTCGCAATCTGTGAGACAAGATGACCAAAGTCAAGCAGAAGACATGGATGTCTGCTGCAAAAGACATTAAATTGAACACAGGGTCTGAGGTGTTGACCTTGAAGGCAACCACATCACTCTTTGCCAGACTGCTGGTTATTGCCTGGTCATCTCGAGAGAGTGTCGATCTGGAAGAAGTGATTGGCATGCATGAATTTGCCTACACCAACAAAGTTCTTATGGCACCGGATGGATCTATACATCCCACTACGGTAAAGAGCACAGTGATAAAGCTTCTGGAAGGTTTGGTGGCCAACGACACAGTTCAAACTTCTGCACAGCCCACCGAGTTTAAAGAGGGNGTAGGATTCGAACCTCCCTTCACCTGTTCACGTGCAAACTCAGAAATATTTGTCAACAAACGCTCCACGTGCATATGTAAAATACCAACTGCGATTGACCAATCAGAAGGCTAGAAATATTTCCTATACCAACTGCGATTGACCAATCAGAAGGCTAGAAATATTTGCTATGGCAATCCTGTTTGGGAATTGTAAATTCGCTGCCGGCACAGGGAAGAAAGTGCACGACAGCAGCACGATCGAGAAGCTTTACATTGAAGGACTCCGGAGGATCACCCTGATTGTCCAGGGTCAAAATGTTTAGCAGATCTGATTTCTTTCCTAGACGTAACTTCCCATCATCAGACAGTGAAGGGGAAAATGCATGGTTCTCGTGTTTGAAGAATAAACTCATGTCACTCTCTCTGTGCTGCATTATGATGTACAAGCGAGAGAATAGGGCAACATCGTTCTTCAGTAATGAGATCGTCCCAGCTTCTTTTGTCATGGATTTTCGCTGTGGGCACCGGAAGAGAGGAAGAGCGTTCTTCTTTATGGCCACATGAATTGAGAGTGTACAGTCAATTGTCACTTCTTTGCAATATTTTTCATACTGATCTTTCTCTAATCCCTAAACTGTTTGGACTGTATTCACAACAGACTCATCCAACACATTACGCGTGTCTAGAGACAATAACTCATCGCTGTCGTCGACAAATGGGTTACCAAATTCACTGATGACATTAGCAAGACATACAGCCTCTTCTCTGAACGTCCTCTGTGTGGACAATCCTTCTTCATGATGATGATTGTGCTCGATCTCTTTATTGGACAGATATTCATCTTCAAATTCTGTCAGCAATCTCGCTTGTTCAGGCCCCGACACCATCCATTTCCTGAAGGCAGAAGGATTTTCCATCAGACCAACTGCACCTCTAGAGCCCTTGACGGCTTCATTGTTCTGCTCATGGGCCTAATCTATTGGCATGGCCGAGAACCTGTTGCTGGTTTTTTGAATGATCCAGTGACCATTTTCTTTAAACTGATTGAGAATTGGGGGCTGTAGAGTCTCCATATCGCGAATGTATATCGGCAGCCACCGTGCATAGTTGTGGTGGTCTAACGCGAAGAACCATGGAACCAATGCCTTCAGGCTTTCTACGTACAAAGGAAAGTTTTTCTCGCGGTGTGATTTGATAAAGATGAGGCCATTAAGTTCCATGTTTAGAACTGTATCCCAATACTGAAATGTTGGACTCTTCTCGACCATTACGAACCGCCATGCCTCATTGGCTTGATCACTGCATGTGTGGCCCAACTATGTCCAGGAATGCATTTTGCTGTATCTTTGCGAGAGCCAGTGCAGTCACTTGGTGGGCATGTCTTGTTCTGGTGATATGTGTGGCTTTCAGAAAAGAGTCGGAAGTGCTTGATGATGCAACACCTGCTTGTGTCAACGCCTTGGTCCAACCAGAACCCTCCAAGTAGTCACCATACGTATTCCACATTGCCTTCTCTATATGCAGACCGCCAAACATTATAACACATTTGTTCTCCCCATGTGTTCATCTTATAGGTTTGCACATGTCCGCTATGTTGGAAATTTAAGATGGCCGCTATATTGAGTAGTCTAAGTTGCATTATTGTATTCCTTGACCCAGAAAATGTATGTTTAGACACCAATATTGAGAGTCTAGCTGGTTTGGAAGCAGAGAAATTGGCATTTCTAGTTTTGCACATATCCGCCATGTTGGATATCCAAGAAGGCCGCCATAATGTACTCGAAGGAAGTGGTTCCTATCAAAAATCTATTGCTAGGCCCATGTGTAACACGTGGAAAAAATTTGGTGCTTTTGTCCGGAACGTCCACATTATTCCAAAATCTGGGTCTAAGCTGCCTGACTACCAGGAGTAAGATAATATAGGATCCTATATTATCCTATATATATAGGAGGATATATCCTATATTATCTTACTCCTGCTACTACTATTACTATTATATGGGCAGAAATGTGTATGATTGTAGGGAGGTTTTGTGAAACAGAGAGCGCATGACAACAGAGATGTGTGATGGGATGGGACTGTGATAGCATGGGGTGTGATCGAATGGTGTGTGATAAAAATTGATGTGTGATAACATGGGGTGTGATAAAAATAGATGTGTGATTGCATGGGTTATGACGGCATAATGGTGTAATGGCATGGCGTGTGCGAGAATAAAGGTGCGATGGAATAATGTGTGATAGAATGGGGTGTGGTGGAATAAAGATGTGTTGTGATAGAATGGGGTGTGGTGGAATAAAGATGTGATGGAATTGGGGTGTGATGGAATGGCGTGTGATAAAATGGTGTGTGATAGTGTAAGCGGGCGAGCCCCCACACGACAGGGAAAGTTATGGCAATGCGAGAACGCAACCGGTGTCAGGAGAATGTATGAAACAGGGAGGAAGAGTCAGCGGCGGGACGGAGGTCAAAGAGAGCCGTGACTCGAGATGGCGCCGTCTAGCTGGAAGCCCGGTCATGAATCCCCGAATCCTTGCGCATTGTGACAGCCTAGACACTGACCAGATGATCTATGGATCCGAGCCAAAGGGAAATACGCACCACACCTTATTTAGTATGGCCGGTTGGCCAGAGAAGGGAGCTATAACGAGAGGTGACGTAGGAAAGGGAACGCCGTATAAATAGTGGAGAGCAGCCGCTTGCTCGAGGCTCTTGGACCAGCCACCCACTGAGAAAGGTGTAGTGTGTAGTAACCGCTCTTGCTTTCGGTAGTACACGGAGACCTCATGTATTGTATTAGAGATTGAGTAAAACACTAGTGAACGCTACTTCTTGTCTTGTCTTTACTTGTCTCTAGTCTATTACAGAACCTCTTAAAAATGTAGCGCGAATCACGTGTCTACAATAGAATAGGGCTGTGAATCCTGCGATGGAATAGGGCTTTGATAGTATAGGGCTGTAATGGATTAGTGCTGTGATGGAATGGGGATGTGAAGTCAGTGGCTGTGACAGCAGGCTTGGTATATAGGTGTTGTCATATTCACTCAGGATGAGGGCGCAACGTACTAGTAAATCACGCCAGCTGGAATCGAAAACTAGTATTACTAATCATTATAATTAATAAATTAGGCATTGAAGTTACGCGCCGCGCATGTATATACGTAACACAAGCGACTTTACGATATTGCGGTGACGTCGTCGTCGACGTCGGCAGCATAGTCCGGCGGTTACCTGGGAACGATTCTTGCAGCATGGCGACCACGTCGGCGTGTCCGGCGCGCGTGGCGACGTAGGCGGGACACAGTTCGTCGGCTGGCTCGTACACCAACTCGGCGCCATTCTCTAGCAGATATTGTACAACGGTCACGTGACCTTCACGGCACGCCAGCGTCAGTGGCGTTCCCTACAGAAGTAGCGGCTATGAGTTTCCGAGGGTCGCCGCATGGGGGCGTCCCGGTCAGATTCAATAGACGCGGTCTCCTAGGCACGATAAATTTACCAAACATCGCGCCCGTATTTTGCTTGAATGCGAGGAGATGGAAATTCCACGGAGCGACTATATGGACCCCAGTTGTTGGCAACTATTCTACTGACGCCCCTAGTAGGTAATTGTACGACTAGAAATTTTCGTGATAATTCTTCTCTGAAGGGAAAATCTCGACCCAATACTTAATTTGCGAGATACGTCGCATGCATAAGCAATGGGATAGCGAATAGACATATATAGAGAGATGGTACGATGGCGAGATATGCGCAGGGAGATACGTAGAAAGAAAGACGTAGAAAGAAAACCGGCGAAAAGATGACAGAGGACGCAGTAAAAACGCATCTATTTAATATATCTCGTAATATCGTATAAGGCCTATATAACTACGTGCATATACCTATATTTTTTTGCGTGGCGTGCGTGCGTGGCGGCGTGCGTGCATGAGTGCGCGCGCGTATGTGTGTGTGTGTGTGTGTGGTGTGTGTGTGTGTGTGTGTGTGTTGTGTGTGTGTGTGTGTGTGTGTGTGTGTGTGTGTGTGTGTGTGTGTGTGTGCGTGTGTGTGTGCACGTGCACGTGCGTGTGCGTGTGTGCGTGTGCTTGTATCTAATATAAATATAAATGAACAAATATATATATATATATATAATATATATACATATATATATATATATATATTAAAATACCTCATCTGTAGTCTGATTGACTGTTGGCGCCAATGTTGGATCAAAAATACCAGCCAGGTACTCGCGCCGCCGTCTGCTCGCTTCGTGCAACAACGGGATCTGCGAAGCGCCGAGTGAAACGTTGCGGCATCGTGCCTGTACCGTATTATGTGCACCATAAAGTCAGCCTATTGTCTGTGACTACGGCATCGTAGAGTGTCGTAGCGAGCTCTGAAAGTGCACATGCACATTACGATACGTAGGTGAGTGTGTAGGCGTGTGTGCAAAAGTTAATAATAGCCCCATTAGTCTTTACTCTTGGTGTGTTGTGTGTGGTGCGTGCGTGTGGTGGCGTGCGTCGTGCGTGCGTGTGTGCGCGCGCGTGTGCGCGCGCGTGCGAGCGTGTGTGTGTGCGTGTGCGTGCGTGCGTGCTGTGTGTGTGTGTGTGCGCGCCGCGCGCGATTAATTTTTATAGCCCATTATTTATTTATGCGCGTGTATCAACGCTGTGCAAAGTGATTAAACCTTACGGTGGGAATTATGTTCGAATGAGCAACCATATGTCTAATAACGAATACGTGGCCATAGACCATAGCCGTTATGATTTAACTACATGGATAATCATCGCAGAATAAACCGATACGTGATCAGTTGTCTATTGTAGCGATGGTATCGAACCAACCTATTGTTGACGCTACGTAGGTCGATACAGTCGCGCTTTGTTTTGTCTGCTAACCTTGGTTTTAGCGAGAGAGTCTTCGGCTGTGTCATAATTATGCGCGTTAAACTCATCATTAATGTTATTATTGATCTACATTTGGTAGGCAATGCACGAGTGACTAAGTGCGTATGCCGCATTTCTATTCGTCGTTAACCAGCACAGGTCGTCGTTAACGCAAACCTCAAACATTACAGAAATAACACAGAGTAAAGCACCGCGAAAAATGTCTTCTCTCTACGTTCGATATCAAAAATGGACGCGCAATCCGAAATACGCGCTCTTTACACATAAAACCCTACCCTGGTGTTTTACATGCTTGTCGCTTGTCCATTTCCCGCAGCACGACTGATCCCGTAATGGCGGCGCAGTATCTTGGAATTCCTTCGTATCTTGCATACTATATACTAGATTCGTGGTCGTTGTCCACATCACGTATACACGGCACACGTTTGCTTAATCGTTGTAGAACGACTCATCACTCGAAATGCAGCGATGTACACAACTATCTATCTATATGTCATCTAAAATAGGCGCAGATCTACTATCGAATATTTGCTTTGCGCAGCGTAATATGTAATCTACTGTACTAAAATCTCGTACGGTACGGGGTACCGTACGTCGTTTACCGAGGTCTTAGTTTATAGTGCTAGTGATTACTGAGCCGTAAAGGACAAGTGATAGTACTGTGGCTAGTGCTATCCCGAAAAAAGCGAGAAAGTATTGGTAGATTCTTGGACCTAGCCGCCAGCGGAGGAAACACAACGGTGTAAACAGCACCTAGAAACATGTTGGGGAGGGAAGTCACTGATTAAAGAAAAAAAAATGGGTGCCAGTTTTTTCCAAAGACATTTTAGGGTCGCCATCTTTTGAATTTCAAAAATGCGGCGGCGATTTTTTTAAAAGCGATTTGTGATGATTTTTTTGGTATCAACAATTATTTTAAACGTAAACGAAATATCGTTCATATAGAGTTTGAGTAGCCAAAATGAATTGATAGTTGAGACAACTTTTCATCTGAACTCTTGTTTGCATGGATAGAAACAGGTTTCTATCTATATCAAAAAATTATATATAATCTTACCACGCATTTTAATTTTTAAAATCAATCGGACTCATTAGTTTTTAACTTTGTATTTCTAGATACACGAACATATACTCTAATCAAGTCATAATTTTATAAATGTTTTGTAGATAGATATCTTGATTTGATATATCTTGAAATCTGAATCTAATCAATTAAGGTCGTGACGACGACAAATCTGAACAGAAAGCGTGACTAGCATGTATCACAGATTTTTAAATAGCGAATCGAAAGCGCATTTGGAGGCCAGCAGTTAACTCTTCAGGCACTCTCGACTCTGGATGGAGAAATTCCTTGAGGATCAAACCTGTGTAGCGTGACGCCTTGCTAGCAGCGTAAAGGCAGCTGACTATATCTATCCGGATAAGACAGGCGTTGCAGAAGCGCGCATTAAGGAGCATTCAAAATAACCTTCAAATCTTGAGAACAGCTACCGAGAAGTTTTGACGCGTAGTCGTAAACAGACCACAATGTTTCAATGGGCTAGGATGTACATGCGGTCAGGTGAATGAGCGAGTGTTAACACGTGTTCAAGAAAGCTATAATATGGGAAGGGAACTGGCTCCTCTTAACTTGGTATACACTGAGGCATCTTTGTAAGATACTTGCATCTTTTTTGGCATATGCCAGGCTAGATTATGGCCGAAACAATTCCAGAGTTCAATCCGCACAGGAGCATGATGGCCATGAAAAGCCTCTGATGCAGAATCCTATGGCTAGAGCTGTTACAATGGTGAGTTTGCGTGAATACCAGCAACCGTATTCGCATTCACGGAAACGAATTGGTGTTGATCAGCGATGGAACACCTCAACAAATCAACGGAAAAGCCAAGGAGGGATCTCTGAAGATACAACATCTCCAGCAACGCTCTTGAAGTTTTGTCTCACTGCTCCGGAGCTGGCACGACTTGCTGATGAGTCAGAACGACTTGTAGCTACTACTAGCACAATTGCACCACCACAGCATCATCAACTCTCTGTCAAAAATTGCTCGCCAAGAACGCTCCATTGCTCAGCTGAAGTCAGTGTTAGCACCCTGCAACTTATTCCAAACGGAGGCTGGTAGCGAGAACTCGGACTGCAGAGGCTGCATGTACAAACTCATGTCAAAGGAGATCATCCCAGACGAAGTTCACCAAAGTATCCTAGCAACAGAGAAGAATGGCATGGAAGCTTGCAAAACGTTTGTAGAGGAACGCATCATTGGGAGTCGCAAGTTGTGGGACAAGATTACCAAAGTCAAGCAGAAGACATGGATGTCTGCTGCAAAAGACATTAAATTGAACACAGGGTCTGAGGTGTTGACCTTGAAGGCAACCACATCACTCTTTGCCAGACTGCTGGTTATTGCCCGGTCATCTCGAGAGAGTGTTGATCTGGAAGAAGTGATTGGCATGCATGAGTTTGCCTACACGAACAAAGTTCTCATGGCACCGGATGGATCTATTCATCCCACTACGGACAAGAGCACAGTGATAAAGCTTCTGGAAGATTTGGTGGCCAACGACACAGTTCAAACTTCTGCACAGCCCACCGAGTGGAATGGGAGTGGTACAGGAGTTAATGGCAATCAAAATTTTCAAGACTTGCAAAGAGCTTGCAACATCCTTCGTCACACTCATTTGTCTCGAGGATATTGTCAAGTGCGAGTTATATTTGATAACTACACCAATAAAGCATCAATGAAGAAACAGAATAGAGAGCGACGGAAAGGCAATGTGGGGGTAACTAAATCCTACATAGTTCAAGACTCAACGGGCATCAAAGACAGAAAGATGTTTCTCGCCAGCAGCAGCACAAAGGATTCGCTAACTCTCTACCTTTCCCATCAGCTTATCCACTACAGTACCGTCAAGGTCATGACTGCAACACGGCAGGAGGTCATGACGAATTATGAATGTGAAATAATGCCCGGTGTCAGCACACAGGAAGAGGCGGACACTCTTATGATTTATCATGCTGTAGAAGTTGCGAGCAACGGGATTAAGGTCCACATATATTCTCAAGACACAGATGTGCTGCTTTTGGCTCTACGAAGAACGCCACTACTTGGCAACCATTCTGCGCTAATCATGGGGACAAGCGAAAGACGACGAAAAGTCTTCCTACAGCCTACAGCTTGGACCGGAGAAATCAGCAGCTTTGATAAACTGGCATGCTCTCACAGGCTGTGATACGACAGGACATATCCAAGGAAAGGGAAAGAAGGGATGCTTTGCAACTTTCCTGAAGGCAAGCCCCGCCATCCTGATAGCACTAGCTGGTCTTGGCGAAGGAGATGAACCGTCCGAAAAAGTTATACATGGCTGTGAAGAGTTCCTTTTTTCTCTTTCCTGTCCAAGTGGAGTCCACATTGGGCAAGCAAATATGCTCAGATGGTTTTTGTTCAAGCAACTCAAAGATGAACAAGGCGTTGACGAACTGCCACCGACTCAGGGAGCATGGATTCAACATATATGCCGTGCCCATGTCCAGGCTAATATCTGGCACCAGGATATGGTATTGAAACCAACTTGTCTGGACCCTCTGACCTTGGGGTGGCAAAACCTAGACAAAAAGCTACTGACAGTTCTTTCTCAGGTTGCACCAGCCCCAGTCTCGGTGCTGCAGCTCGTCAGGTGTAACTGTGAGAAATCAAAGTGTTCGCGAAGGTGCTCATGCAGAGGAAACAATGTGGTCTGTACCGAACTTTGCAAATGTGGTGGGAAAGGCGACAGCTGTACGAACATTACACCACCAATGATTGGCGAAGATCTAGAAGATGATTGAAGCAATGACAACTAGTAACTCCTGATTCATACATGTAGCATTGTCGTACCTTTAAAAAAAATATCCATTTTCAACTTATAAATTGAATTTTATATTGAATTACATCTTCTACATTATTTCTCTTTTAGTGTTTTGGAGGATGGTAAAGAGTGTTCCAATCATAAATACGTTGTTATTATTGGAATCCTCATATGCCAACTGAAAACATATGGTTAGACACCAAAAAAACTTCCAATGTCCATTGGTACAAACGTACGTGTTATATACATATATATATATATATATAAATACCTCATCTGTAGTCTGATTGACGTTGGCGCCATGTTGGATCAAAATACCAGCCAGGTACTCCCGGCCCCGTCTGCTCGCTTCGTGCAACAACGGGATTCGGCGAAGCGCCGAGTGAAACGTTGCGGCATCGTGCCTGTACCGTATTATGTGCACCATAAAGTCAGCCCTATTGTCTGTGACTACGGCATCGTAGAGTGTCGTAGCGAGCTCTGAAAGTGCACATGCACATACGATACGTAGGTGAGTGTGTATGCGTGTGTGCAAAAGTTAATAATAGCCCATTATCTTACTCTTGGTGTGTGTGTGTGTGTGTGTGCGTGTGCGTGCGTGCGTGCGTGTGTGCGCGCGCGTGTGCGCGCGCGTGCGAGCGTGTGTGTGTGCGTGTGCGTGCGTGCGTGCGTGCGTGTGTGTGTGTGTGTGCGCGCGCGCGCGATTAATTTTTATAGCCATTATTTATTTATGCGCGTGTATCAACGCTGCAAAGTGATTAAACCTTTACGGTGGGATTATGTTCGAATGAGCAACCATATGTCTAATAACGGAATACGTGGCCATAGACCATAGCCGTTATGATTAACTACATGGATATCATCAGAATAACGTGACAGTTGTCTATTTGCGTATCGGTATCGTAACCAACTCTATTGTTGACGCTACGTAGGTCGATACAGTGCCGCTTTGTTTTGTCTGCTAACCTTGGTTTTAGCGAGAGAGTCTCGGCTGTGTCATAATTATGCGTTAAACTCATCATTAATGTTATCATTGGATCTACATTTGGTAGCAATGCACGAGTGACTAAGTGCGTATGCCCATTTCTATTCGTCGTTAACCAGCACAGTCGGCGTTAACCAAACCTCAAACATTACAGAAATAACACAGAGTAAAGCACGCGAAAATGTCTTCTCTCTACGTTCGATATCAAAAATGGACGCGCAATCCGAAATACGCGCTCTTACACATAAACCCTACCCTGTGTTTTACATGCTTGTCGCTTGTCCATTTCCCGCAGCACGACTGATCCCGTAATGGCGGCGCAGTATCTTGGAATTCCTTCGGTATCTTGCATACTATATACTAGATTCGTGGTCGTTGTCCACATCACGTATACACGGCACACGTTTGCTTAATCGTTGTAGAACGACTCATCACTCGAATGCAGCGATGTACACAACTATCTATCTATATGTCATCTAAAATAGGCGCAGATCTACTATCAATATTTGCTTTGCGCACGCGTAATATGTAATCTACTGTAAAACTCCTACGTACTCGTACTCGTTTACCGAGTCTTAGTTTATAGTGCTAGTGATTACGTCACCGTAAACAGTAAACGTGAAAAAATTATGTCCACTTTTCATAAAATGCAAGTGATTCTGTTCACTTTTTATGCTTAAATTGCTGCATTATACTTCCTATTTTTCTATTCTGTTCGATGTGAACAAACACTCGTGATTCATACATAGCCCAAAGCTAGCATTTAATGTCGTGATCATAATATCAAAGCGCCGAGGTTTTTTGAATTGTACCTAGTTGAGAAACAATCGTATCAGGTAAAGGCTTAGTCCCGTTAGTACTTATTTTTAATGTAAAAAAAATGCAACCATAGAAAAATCGTGACGTAGTCAATTTAATGCTTAATCTGCAAGAGCGTATAGACTTCACTGCGTTATTTCTCACTGCTATAATAAGAATAGTCACATTGTCAATTGTGTTCATGAAATTTGCAGGTACCATGGGCCGGTGCGCGTGAAAGAAGAACAACAGAATAATGAACCAGAAACAAATGCCAAACTTATTTAATACCACGTCTAATTTCAGTATTACAACTGCGGGTGGCATAACAAGTATAACATACATACGTAACATTGTACAATCAGGTTAGTGTACAAGATATTGCACGGCCTGCACTCATATGCGACGTTTTCCAAAACATTACACTAAAAATCACAGCTATAAAATAATAATACCCATACATTAAATGGGAAAGAAACACTAATTGTACACACAACTACAACACGCGTTCATAGCTATGTTCTATCAGTAACGAAATGGTATTTTAACTGTACACGAATGAAAAATGTGCTTCTGATGGCAACCACTACTAACTGAAAACTAATACTTTCATTGCATTTTCAGTTAAAACATTTTCTAATTATGATCTTAGCATATTTCATATGCTATATATTCTAAGGAAACGTTTTACATGGATTTCACCTTACGTATCCATTATACACTCATAATACACACAGGAGAATGTACACACCAGACACGCACGCACGCTCTCGCATGCACGCACGCACTACCCTGCACAAACATTGCATGTATACAAAATGATAACAACGTATGATATTGTCTATGTTATACGCATCCACGAAAACTAGAACGTCTAGTTTCGACTATTTCCGCAATAGAAAAATAACGAGATACAGCAGGAGCGTTAACGTAAGCTCCCCTCGGCGCGCTCTCCACCGAGAAAACGCGCCAAAAACCTTATGCTGAAAGCACGGTTCTTGGAAAACATCTAGTGCTTGATCGCATAACACTGATAGCGGCAGTGGGGGCCAGGATCAAAGGTAGAGAGGTCACACGCACCAGTAAAGTTGCATGAGCACCAACCGTACGCACAGACGGATGTCAACAATCGGTTAAGTGACAGACGTTTTCTCGGTGAACTTCTCACGCGCATGTGCATACAAAAACACATTCCGATAGTGCTGCCATCTTGTGCGTGAGAAAGGAAGCGGATAGCGTATCCCCGTAACCTTCAAGCCGGCTGGCTGATCTAGGAGATGGAAAAGGCGTGCAGATTGCCCATCTGACTCAGTCCGCTCTGAATGTGGTTGATGTGTATCTCGACGTGATCTTGGAATACGCTGCAAAACAGGAAGGCGAACGGTAAACCTCGACACGTTCCTAGTTCACTCACGCGCACATGCTTGCACCTCAACAGTGTACTCACTTACGCCAAAACGAGAGGGCAAAAAGTTACATCCTTCTCTCTTCTCCTAATAGAGTAAATGCACAACGAGAATGCAGCGCGATGGTGAAATGCTCGACAGGTTCTGTAAAGCATGCTAATTTTGTCGCCGTCAACGTGCGCGTCAAATAGCTTCCGTGAAGCGTGATTGTCGCGTCGCCGTCATCGCGCGCGCGACCAACCCACCGATGATTCGCCGGTTCTAGAGTCTCCTTGATCTCAGTCAGAGAGTTGCTCATGGAGTTGAAATCGAAGGAACTCAGCTCGTGCTGCGACAGCGACTGCAACGTGACGAGACGCGTTAGCATCCGACATTAGTGTAACATGTACAACAACACACAACAACACACAACAACAGTACATGTACTTGTATTTGAATTACATGCAATAAATATTTAATAGTAATTAGTTAGCGTTCAGCAGACATCGCCCCCTACTCCCGTATTCGTTTCTTTTTTTAAACGAAAAGACGAAAGGAGACAAACTGATCTGCAATAGTCCCACACGGTAGAAAACATAATACACGGAACAAAAATCTGGCTGCACGCGCTGCTCACCTGTATCTGCATCATCCCCCCCTCTCACCTGTATCTGCATCATCCCCCTCTCTCACCTGTATCTGCATCATCCCCCCTCTCTCACCTGTATCTGCATCATCCCCCTCTCTCACCTGTATCTGCATCAT
>NW_014577741.1:20973-23345 GCF_000485595.1 Priapulus caudatus | reverse complement strand
CTCTCAATGATGCAGATACAGGATGATGCAGATACAGGTGAGAGGGGGCCCCCCTCTCTCACCTGTATCTGCATCATCCTCCCTCTCTCACCTGTATCTGCATCATGAGCGCTGTGAGACGCATGACGAGGCGCGTCGTCGCGTCGGCCGTCACCGCGTACTCGCCGCTGCAGCGCCTCACCATCTCCTCCGCGTCGCCGACGCAGCGCCTCCTGGAGGCGAGCGGACCCGCTAGAGGCTCGACGATGCCGTGCTCCGGAGCGATCTGCAAACGGGAACGCGCGGCAGCGGTTATTAGGAATCGCGATCGCAAACCTGCCCGGTGAACGATCAGCGCTGGGTCTCGTAGCGAGACTCGGGTCTCATCGAGTCTCAACCGGAGGCCTGGACCGTCTCTACGGGACAAGGATCCATCGCGCCAACACGTGTGTGGGTTCGACGAGTTATCACTCGATGCCAGCGAGGTCTAAAGATAGCTGTGAGCAACAGTATAACACGATGACAGGACTCACGACACGACGGATAGTATACGTACAACAACACAAAGCTGCCGAGGGACGTGCAGAGATATGATATCTACCCACTCGAACAGTTGACATACGAATCAGTTTAGAGGAGGATTTCACATGGGGGCAGGGGGGTTGGATTATTTTCAAATTGAATCGAAAGAAGTCAAATTGAAAAGTGCAAGGAGAAAATGCGAGGCACATCCCGAACTGAGTGCGATTGCATGAGCAGGAGGTACGAACCGATGACCAGAAACGCACGAGTTTCACAAACTGGCGAGGGATTGCGCGACCGCTCTATGACCCTGCACGGACTCTCACCTCGCGGCAGTACTGCTGGATACCCAGCATGTGCTCGTTGAGGTCTAGGTTCAGCTGCTCCAGATCGAGAACCACCTGAGCATACTTCTTTTTGAAATCCTCGGTCAGCGCATCGTGGAGACTCTTCTGCAATGAAGGTAGCGTTGTTACACTTAACGATCCTCAAAAATAACAGTGGGGTTCCACTAATCTACTGAACCATGACCAGTAACTCTCGTGGCTTTTACGTCGTCCTAGCTACAGCATCCGACTGTTTATTAGCCTACAGTTTACATGGAAATGTGCACTCACTAGAGTAAAGAAGACAGCTCTGTTAGCATGAGCAGGGGGTATTACATTATTATCACATATATATGGCATGTAATTTAAACACAAGTAAATCTACTAAAAACATCGTCTTTTTCATGGAGAAAATACCTGATGAATGCAATAGTGTTGAGCAGTTAAAATAATGAAATTTCCAAGTAATACAATACAATACAACACCATGCAACACGTAGAAAAAATATAATAAAGTAACGATAACACTTTCTGTAGAGATAAGTGAGACATGTAAATGTGTTAGTCATCGTGGTGGTAGTGATATTGGTCGATGTATCGTAATGCTCACCATTTTCTCTGCCTCACAGTTCAGCTCTTTCAAGCGTTCAATGTGCTCTTTCTTTACCCGTAAAATTTTCATCAGCCTAGTCTGGAAAGATCAACCGAGGATGAAAGAAATGAGAGATGAAAATGCTGAAACTAACACACAGTAACAACAGACAACAATGACATTCATAACTGACATCACAAAACACGGGAACAAACGGTCAACCACACGCATAACGACGACGCTTTTCATTCGGGAGCGAAGACACGACCGCCATTATCATCCATCGATGACCAAGGCGGCCAGCATAGAACGAGCGCAAAAATAAACATCGCGCATCTCGCGTCATCGCCCGCCACCGGCTACGACACAAGAAATCCCTCGGTATGGAGTCTCAACGTACCGGATACTACGTGCATTACGAGTGTACTGCGTGCAGGGGGTGGGGAGGAGAGCTTCCTCCTGCTGCTGGTGAGGTCCCGGTCGCGCGCGCGGGGGGAGGAGAGACCGGGACCTCACCAGCAGCAGGAGGAAGCGCGCGCGGGGGGAGGAGAGACCGGGACCTCACCAGCAGCAGGAGGAAGCGGACGCGCGGGGGGAAGAGAGACCGGGACCTCACCAGCAGCAGGAGGAAGCGGACGGGGAAGCCTCCGTACGTCGCGTCCGTGTCGAGGTGACGAAGAAGATCGGACGTCGCCTCTGCGCCTCCCAGCAGCGGGTCGTTTTCCTTAACGGCAAGGAAACGCGGACACACGTTAGAGACGCCTTCACATCACACACGCGCCCCCGGTCTCCCTATCGCACTAACCGTTCGAATTTTGACGCTTTACGGAGGCAGCAAGACTGGTCTTCCCGATCAATTTAGAGCACTGCAAACTATCTTTGCTAGTACGCTGGAGCCATCGTAACCTAAGTACTCGTAAAGCCGGCTCTCTGTTGTTACGGCAGGGTGCAAA
>NW_014577741.1:8378-16886 GCF_000485595.1 Priapulus caudatus | reverse complement strand
GCAGGAGGAAGGCCTGGCGCGCGGGGGGAGGAGAGACCATGGGACCTCTCACAGCAGCAGGAGGAGGAGACCAGGGACCTCACCAGCAGCAGGAGCGGAAGCGGCGCGTGGGGGAGGTAGAGACCAGTGACCTCACCAGCAGCAGTGGGATGAAGCGCCGCGCGCGGGGGAGGTAGAGGACCGCGGACCTCACCAGCGCAGGAGGAACACGCACGCGCGCGGGGGGATGGAGAGACTCAGGATTCACCAGCAGCAGGTAGGAAGCGGTTGCCGCGCGGCTGGGGGGAGGAGGGACCGGGACCTCACAGGCAGCTAGAGGAAGCGCGGCGGGGGAGGATTAGGACCATGGGACCTTCACCAGCAGCAGCGAGGTAAGCGCGGCGCGGGGGGAGGAGAGACCGGGGGACCGCACCAGCAGCAGGAGGAACGCCGCACTCGCGCGCGGAGAGAGACCAGGACCTCAACCAGCAGCAGGGAGGGAAGCGTGCGCGCGGGGGGGGGAGAGACGGGATCTCACCAGCAGAGGATGGAAGCTGCGCGCGGCGGGGGGAGGAGAGGACCGGGACCTCACCAGGCCAGCAGGAGAGCCGCACGCGCGCGGGGAGGAGGAGAGACCGGGACTCTCACATGCAGCAGAGAGGAAGCGCGCGCGCAGGGGGGGATGGAGAGACAGGACCTCACGCAGCAGCAGGAGGAAGCGCCGCGCGGGGGGGAGGGAGAGACGGGACCTCACCAGCAGGCAGGAGGAGCTGCGCGCGGGGGGAGTAGAGACGGACCTCACCAGCTCCAGCAGCGAGGAAGCCGCGCGCGCTGGGGGAGGAGAGGACCAGGACCTCACCAGCAGCAGGCAGGGAAGCCGCAACAAACGTGCGTGTGGGGTTGAGCGAGAGGATCCGGACCTCACCAGCAGCAGGAGGAAGGCCGCGCGCTGGGGGGGGGAGAGAGGAAAAGACCGGGACCTCACCAGCAGCAGGAGGAAGCGCGCGCGCGGGGGGAGGAGAGACCGGGACCTCACCCAGGCAGCAGGAGGAAGCGCTGCGCGGGGGGAGGAGAGACCAGGCCTCACCAGCAGGCAGCTGAGAAGCTGCCCGCGCGGGGGAGGAGAGACCAGGACCTCACCAGCAGCAGGAGGAAGCGCACGCGCGGGGGGTGGAGGAGAAACGGGGGTACCTCCACCAGCAGCAGGAGGAAGCGGCGCGCGGGGGGAGGAGAGACCGGGAATCTCACCAGCAGCAGAGAAGCGCGCGCGCGGGGGATGGAGAGATCCGGGACCTCACCAGCAGCAGGAGTATAGCACGCGCGGGGGGGAGGAGACGACCGGGACCTCGACAGCAGCAGGAGGAAGCTGCGCGCGGGAGGGGAGGAGAGGACCTGGGACCTCACCAGCAGCAGGAGAAAGCGCACGCGCCGCGGAGGATGGAGACCGGACTCGTCACCAGCAGGCAGCGAGGAAGCGCACGCGGCGGGGGAATGGAGAGGATCCGACCTCACCAGCAGTCCAGGGAGGAAGGCGCTGCGGCGGGGGAGGATGAGACCGGGTACCTCACCGCAGGCAGACGAGGGAAGGCGCACGCGCGGGGGGAGGAGAGACGGGAACCCTCACCAGGCGAGCAGGATGGCAAGCCGCGCGCGGGGGGAGGAGAGACCGGGGACCTCACCAGACAGGCAGAGGAAGCCCGCGGGGCGGAGGAGAGACCGCGGACCTCACCGCAGAGGAGGAGCTGCTGACGCTGCGCGCGGGGGGCAAGATCGATAGAACCGCGGACCTCCACCAGCAGCAGGAGGAAAGACGGACGCCGCGGTGGGAAGAGAGACCGGGACCTCACCAGCAGCAGGAGGAAGCGCGCGCGCGGGGGGAGGAGAGACCGGGACCTCACCAGCAGCAGGAGGAAGCGGACGGGGAAGCCTCCGTACGTCGCGTCCGTGTCGAGGTGACGAAGAAGATCGGACGTCGCCTCTGCGCCTCCCAGCAGCGGGTCGTTTTCCTTAACGGCAAGGAAACGCGGACACACGTTAGAGACGCCTTCACATCACACACGCGCCCCCGGTCTCCCTATCGCACTAACCGTTCGAATTTTGACGCTTTACGGAGGCAGCAAGACTGGTCTTCCCGATCAATTTAGAGCACTGCAAACTATCTTTGCTAGTACGCTGGAGCCATCGTAACCTAAGTACTCGTAAAGCCGGCTCTCTGTTGTTACGGCAGGGTGCAAAATTAACGGGAGTCCGGAGTCAAATACTCCCTGATTTACTGTCGGACTCCCTGATTTGACATATGCAGGAGTCCGTGTGACTCCCTGAAAATTCTGCTATACTAACTAGTTCATTCCAGAGCGGACTCCCTGATTTGACATATGCAGGAGTCCGTGTGACTCCCTGAAAATTCTGCCATACTAACTAGTTCGTTCCAGAGCACGGCCTCGCGGAATTGCCGTAATTTTTCAGCGAATGTCCAAAGAAAATTTGGCAGACGTGCAACCGCATTAATCTTCAAAATAAGCACATGCTTTATTGTTGCAAACTTCAGACTGCGGACTCCCTCATTTTGCTGCGGACTCCCTCATTTTGCTGCAGACTCCCTCTTTTTAAGGGTAGGGAGTCCGTTGGACTCCTGTGTTCAAAAGTTAATTTCTACCCCTGTCACGGTACGATTTCGCTAGGCGGATGCGCGTCACGAACAGATCGCGTTGGGGTATCTCACCAGGATCGGCAGGTCCGTCGGCAGTGGAGGTGGTGGAGAGCTGAAGATCAGCCGCGCGGGCGGATGTCTGTCTACGTACGACGCCAGCGGTACCGTGTCATGCGCCTCGTTGCTCTGCAAGGGAGATACCGGTGGCTATACATAATCGCTGGCTACACATAATCGCTGGCTACACATAATCGCTGGCTACACATAATCACTGGCTACACATAATCGCGTGCACGCTACAACTGTAGCTAAATTACGCGAACATATACAAATGTAAGTTAAGTATAAAGTTATTGTGTACCAAAGCATACCTACATATCAAATTGTATATAAGGTAAATATATATGTACAAGTATGTATTGTAATGGCTGTAACATTTTTGTAACATACCTGGAAATAAAGAAAATAATTTTTTTTTTAAATAGCTAAATTTAAAAAACATGTTTTTGGTCGTATTTCCCTTTCTAAGTTACCCTTTTCAGTAGTTTTAAATCTTTTCAGTAGTTTTAAATCCTGTAGCATGGATTTGAGGTGTGAGGAATGGATTAAGAACAAAAATTTAATGTGATAAGATAATTACATCATTTGCAAATTTATAAAATGGTCGCGACGAAATCTCAAACTACACTTTTTTGACCATGTCTCCACTTCTAAGTAAGATGTTTTAATCATTTTACATGCCTTATAGTAGTTTTGGACCGCAGCTATGTATTAACAATGTCGGGTTTATAGGCAGGAATCACCGAGACAATCGTGGCGTGAGGCGCGCTGACAAACGATATCGTATCACCGCTGGCAACCGCAGCAACAAACGAAGTGCAGGGTGTGCGAAAGCTTCCCAAAACCTCTCAGAGTGCGACGCAATCTACTATCGAACGACTTTGACGCTTACCAACACTTCAAAGTCTGGCACGTAGCGGATCCCGAGTCCCGGCCGATCGAACGTGATGCGGTACGTCGCGTTCTGCGTATCGACGGCATCTATGACTCCCGTGAAAAGACCATCCTGCGGTTTCCTGAGGCGAGCTGCACATCACCACACGCAACGGCTTTCATGAGACGTTTAATTGGGTACACCGTACTAGATTATACAAACACAAGCGATCGTGCCTGCAACCGACTGAGGGGTACGACCTTGAAGACTACATACGGCATGCAACACGTCGCTGTGTACATTGATACATATCAGGAGCTAATAATGACAAAGGAGTAAGACACCTCTTTGGTACTGATTTCACTACATTTTTGTCGTACGAGTTCGATGTGAATAAAAATACAAATGTATACAAACACGAGCTTCTTTTGTTCGCTGGTCCTTATTCTATCTTCCGGTAGTATTACAAACCACGTAGCTTCCTTAGTTTTGACATAAATCGTACTTTTGCACGACATGGTTTTCACGTAATTTACCGCACTGCGGCGATGCCAAGTGCTAAATTCGCACACACCGGCTGACACAGCTACTCGGAGGAGGCACAGCAGGGATCGCCTCAGGAAGCGCCAGCGGCAACTGTACGTGGGCTATAGTTACTGGAGCTAACGGTTGCTATGCAAAACACATGTGCGAAAAGCTACCCCCCGAAGAACATGAAGAATACGATATATATAGTTAGACCGATATGATTCGCGATCGCGCTCGCGAGATTCTCACCAGTGACGAGCGTTCCGATGTGCAGCGGCAGCGGTATTTCGGACGGCATGTCTTTGAACATCTTCGCGTCGAGAGCTTTGTTCTGTTGCAGCAGACGCACCCTGTCTCGTCGCTCGTGAAGCGACTGCACCTCCTCCCGAAAGAAAGCCTGCGAGCATCTGCGAAAAGAACGACGACGTAACGCACGCGCGCGCAGACGGGGCGGACGCATGCAATCACACACACATGCACGTACGCGTCGGCCCCCCGCACACCCTCAGTGATAAATGACTAGTGTTGTCAATCGGTTGTAATTTCATAATCGATCATCGGTTGGACCCAAGTAACCGATGATCGGTTACAATCGGTTACTCGGGGTGTTGAATTTGAATTCCTGCGTATGCGTAACGTCATGTGCATGTATGTGCTTGTTTAGCCAGTGTATAAAATCTCTAGTGTGTCCTAGGCTTTAGCCCCTCAACAGGAAGTAACTACGGCGAATGTCGGGTGAATCCCGAACTAAAATAGCGATGATATCTCTGATTCTCATCACTTTTCCAAGTTTTCTTGTTCAAGTTTGGCATAAATTAATTTCAAATTATTATTTTTTTCTTTTTCCGATGAAATCGATTATGGATTTTGATAACCAAGCGCTTGGTTCGAGCCACTGTTCAACCGATGATCGAGTATAATCGATGATCGTGACATCACTAAGCGCTTGGTTCGAGCCACTGTTCAACCGATGATCGAGTATAATCGATGATCGTGACATCACTATAAATGACGCAATCACGTTCAATAGAAATAACAAGACGTTCTCGACACGCTCGCGACGATAAGTTTAAATACTAATGCGACAGCAGGAAAATTCACCACAGCGCTCACACAATTAGATTCACAGCGACATGATTATAACTACTGATATAAGCTCACAACCCATGATTATCAGCGAACATAAATGTAAGACTGACCTAGTACCCTCTACTCCTCCCGAATGGGTGGTCCATGAGATGAGCTTTAGCAACGTACCTTCTAGGCTTGCCGAGATACCTGCGGATCTTACACCACTCAACACGCGTCAGTTGGCACGTTTTCAGATGGGGCAGCATGTCCTTCAAGCACTGCTGAAATTCATTCTCACTGGCGAGGAGGACGCTGTCGAAAGAAAGCAGATTCAAGCACGGAATAAATTCCGCCACCAATCAGATGTTCAAGTCGGTGTTCAGATCACATCTAAGGCATAGAGGCGTGGCCACAATTTGTTTGTCGCAACTCATGTCGCATGATTAATTTCTCAAGAATCCATGTCTGTTATTCCATCTATAAGTGTACTGGTCAGAATCTAATCAACTATCCTGAGGGTAAGCTACCGCGGCGTATGTCAACTGAATGCCTTCAAGTTCAACCAGTAACAATGACAGCAGTGTGCACGCACTATGACATAAAATAAATACACTTGCTTACTTATCGATGCTAGCATAGAACCACTCGTGACACACCCATCTATGTGCCTTGGGCAGTTTTAATATGTTGCGTAGGCGTGCTCCAAGCCTCTCTGCTACTCTCTTCTCTAGCACCCCGAGTGAGTTCTAGGAAGCAAGAAAGAAATAGAGATTAAGCAAGACAACAAGGCATTAACGTATATATATATCCTAATGAAAACCTAGCTGCTAATTACAAGCCCGAATGGAGTGTCTCAAACATTATACAGCAACTAAATTTAATAGGTATACTTTAATAATAACAAAATCTGAACTTAAAACAAGCTTGCCTGGGCACCGGAAGACAACGCAACATCCACTATGGCTGGTTTCTCATCCTCAGTATCCGCTCCGGTGTCATCACTGTCAAACAGTTTAGTTTTTTTCCGTTTTCTTGCATATCTTGGTGACTGTGTTGAGACATGTATAAGGAAAAAGAATATAGCGCATACATTCATCAACATTAAAATGAAAAACGCAGTGTTTCCAGCTACCATCATAGAAACGTCATGAAGTGATGCTAAAAACATCCCAAAAATTGATGAAATAAACTAATCCTGAATATTCGAAATACTAAGCCTGTGCTTTACTACAACTAAACAGCTACATGAGATTAGCATGGTTAATATGCTGCAAGTTATTACGCTGATAAAGCCTGGATGCGTGGAACAATGCGAATGGAACAGTAGACTTTATAGGTGTCATAAGCAACCAGGAAATTGAAATGACAGGATAATAGTAGGGTAATGATGGCTGACCACGCAAAACTAGGGAGTCGTTGTGACACACCATTCGGAGAAGGCCAAAGGGCCACCAAAAGAATGGTATGGAACTTTTACTAGGACGAGAGGTAGATGCCTATACACAAAGGCCAAAAAAGGAAGCCTCCCTAATAAACAGGAGGACCACAGAAGGTTTGGGGTCTAGAGGGGGCTTGGGGTATAGAGCCATTGGGCTGACCTGAGTGAAAGATTAAAAACGTTCCCTGAGGACCTCATCTTAGCATTTTCTTCCACCGTTCTACGTGTACCTTGCCACACTTAATTATCCTACACTACATATACAGGGTGCGAAATTAATGCGAGTCCGGAGTCAAATACTCCTCGATTTACTGTCGGACTCCCCGATTTGATATATGCAGGAGTCCATGTGATTCCCTGAAAATTCAGCTACATACTAACTAGTTTGTCCCAGAGCACGGCCTCGCGGAATTACCGTATTTTTCCAGCAAATGTCGAAAGAAAATTTGGCAGATGTGCAACCGCATGAATATTCAAAATAAGCACATGCGTTATTGTTTTAATATCTTTAGCTTTGAACTTCAGATTGCGGACTCTCATTTTGCTGCGGACTCCCTCTTTTTAAGGGCAGGGAGTCCGTTGGACTCCCTTGTTCAAAAGTACATTTCTACCCCTGCATATGTAGTCCAGCATAGTTAGTTTGCGATGTAAACGCAGACATACAACGACACACAATTAGCACGATTGCACATACGTGAACCAAGGCTTTGGGAGCAGGAGCCTGGCGTCCAATCACTCGCCTGCATGTCTGCTTTGATGGCGACTTCACTGGAGATTTGGCAGTAACAGACTTTACAGGAGTATTATTTTGGCTTCGGAGACGACTTCTTGTCTTTAGCGCCACTAGGGCTTCAACTGTGTCACCTAGTGCAAACCATAATCATTTTCACCACTTGTAACTGTGAGTCTTATCCAGAACTTTGTTCCATTGTTGTTATGTCTTGAACAAATATTTCAGAATGTAACAACTGTCAGATTTCCTGTTGCACTCGTTCTAACATTACTCAGTTAGTTTTCATACACCTCAGATGTTTCAGTGAGATGTATGGATGTCTATCGAGGCAACCGTCTAGCAAAACTAGTGCTGTAATGCCAGTCTTAGTGCAGTGGATAGTGCTTGTTTTCTTTGTATCAATACAAATATTCCCGTATTATACAATAGGTTTCACACTCTGACATATATTAATTACGTATATTGAAGCATAGCATGCTTCCTATGCAACTGTTATGATATAACCATGACAGTCTATAAGAAATCAGGGGCCCGTTGTCAGAAACAAAACAGCTTTTTCGCCTAGAATGGCCTAGAATGTGTATGAGAAACTACTTAAAACTAGTAACATTACTATCTTTATGTCAACGGTTAGCTCTAGTACTATAGCCCTTCGCTCCTGCGGCAGAGCGAAGGACTATAGTACTAGAGGTAGTCAACGGCAGGCCTATGGCTATACTAGAAAAAGTTAAGACTAATGTTATTACTAATGTTAAATTTAGATTCTGACTACTGGGAAACTCTATTTGAGAATATTAAAAAATGTTTTGATAGCCTGTGGCTAAAAGACACAATGGTGGAACTATGGTTTAGAGGATTGAAGGGGACCATGATGGAAAATAATTTTCAAAATGAATGAAAAAGCAATTATTAACATGAAAACACCAATAGGGGAAACAGAAAATTTCATAACAAAAGAAATAGTTAGACAAGAAACAGTATTAGGACCAGTCTTATGCTGTATGACTCTGGACATTCTGCAGCCGGATATCCGCGCGAAGCGCGCCAACGCCGCTGGCGGCGCTCTAACACAACGTTGCTGCCCCCTCCTTCACCTTACACGGTTTACATATATAACGCAAGCATCAACTTCGCTGAATTGAGCAGTTCTGGCCATTCGACGATCGGTTTGACTA
>NW_014577741.1:5566-6988 GCF_000485595.1 Priapulus caudatus | reverse complement strand
GGCCAATTCATTCGGCGCACGGATCCATAGCTGCCAGCGCTGCATACTGTCGTACGACGTTCCCGCGGTCGCGTGCGCCTTGCCGCGGAACTGCGCGGAAGATCGCGCAGCACTTCGGATTAACACCTCCTTTCGGCAACGCTTCTCTAGTATCCCGTCTCATCTGGCTGCTTCTTTCTGCACCTCGACATTCCTTTTCCTGCAGTAGAAATGCAGACGCGCATTAATCAATCTCACAAGCTGTTTCTGTTTAACCTTGTGACATGCTGGCAGTTCAACTTCATCAGTGATTTCTATGGCCTTGTCAACTAGTCGTTGCTTGACGTTATCCCCTTCCATCAATGTGTCCTGAGAATTTCGAAACATGAGTTCAACCTGTAGGAACATGTCATATACTGCATCGGCAACATGTACAAGGGAACCTTCCTTGTATTTCGGCCTATGCATTCGGCGCACGGATCCATAGCTGCCAGCGCTGCATACTGTCGTAGGACGTTCCCGCGGTCGCGTGCGCCTTGCCGCGGAACTGCGCGCAAGATCTGCACTCAGTGCTTCGGATCAACACCTCCTTTCGGCAACGCTTATCTAGTATCCCGTCTCATCTGGATTGTACAGACTGTCAAGTTCAGCTTGAATTGGCGTCCAGGCATAAATAATACTACAGTAATATGACTTCTACGCCGTCAATGTCTTCGAAGCCAATATAGTCCTCACTCCCGTCGGGGTAGGAAACGCGATATTTATGTATGTCGTCGTTGAAGTATTCAAGAGTGCCTTCAAACCACCCATTTTCATAATGAGCTGTCACCCTACGGCCGCAAAATTCAACGTCATAGAATCGGTCATCCTCATTATCAATCCACTTGTCGCCGTCGTCATCGAGTGACAATGTGTGTCTGATGATCGAGCCTCAGCATTATTCTTAAAAAATTCTGAAAATTTGGGAAATCGAGCCTCGATGATTCTTATAAAAAGAATTCTTATAAAAAAAAACAGTGTAATGCGTTTTTATATGTATTTACCACGATTTACGTATAGAAACTACATGTTATTTTTGCTGGTTTCTCCATCTTTCCTTGGAGTTTTCATCGTCTTTCAATGCCTTTCGGTAGGTTTTCTGCGTGATTATTATTTTGCGCACCCAAATTTTTCTCCTTTTGGGATCTGCAGGGAACCTATACGTTTTGTATCCCTGCTCTGATCTATTACTGCACCCAAAGACACAGCAACCAGTCATAATGACAATTTATTTTCCAGAATAATAGCAGAAAAGTACGGAATACGCTCACAGAAAATGAAAAGCTGCTGCTTCGGTGGAAACAACATGGCGTCCAGCAATCACGTGACCGATTTTTTTCGACTCGTCATGTCGCAACTGTTTATATATAGGGACCCTAACCTAGTTGTAAGCAGAAAGTTCAA
>NW_014577741.1:3394-4782 GCF_000485595.1 Priapulus caudatus | reverse complement strand
CCATTAAGCGTGTTCTTTCACTATTTTATTCATTGCTAACCAACATACACGTGTTTAAAAAATTGGTTGGTCAAGTCTGTCAAGAAATGACGTACGCAAGACGCCCCCATATTTCCTGCCACGATCGCCCAATCCCTATTGGCTATCCACGATCACGTGATAGCTGTTATCTTAGGAATTCCGACCTATTTGAGTCGAAGGAGATGTAAACATGGCCGACTGTTATCACAATCGCTGTCTGTCAAGTTAGATAACGTACGAATTTTATGACGTACGCTAGTCTAAATCGTCCACAGCGGATTCCAATCAAGGATAAAGGTGTCGGCAATCGATTGAGCCTAATTAGTAAGTAATAAGGTATTTTGGCCGAAATATGGCCGAAATAAGGCCGGCGTCGTTTACATGGGCCGTTTTGGAATGTCAGATTTTTGACGGATTTCCAAGTCGTACGTCAGTTTTTGACGAACATTTCTTCCGTACGTCATGTATTTGATGGACATAATCATCTGTTTGACTTCATATGGTATAATTCCCATATTTATGGCGGTAATTGTACCAAATTGTAGCGTATAGATTGTCCTAACCGTCTTCATAGGCCTCTATATGCACTCTACATAGCATAATAGTTTCTAGTACGGTGTGTTAGACATTACCGATAATTTTCTTGGATCAATCAATTCATATTATATTAACACTGCTGATTATTATAGCCTTATAGTAGTAGGTAGTAGGCCATGTAGAAGTATTCTTATATTGTTAAAGTGAAATATATGCATATGACTGTACATCTTCTCAGAACTGATGATTTTGTGATAATTTGAAAATGTGTCCGTCAAACTAACGTATCCGGACAACTACCCACTGGACAATTACCCACCGGACAATTACCCCCCGGACAATTACCCACCAGGACAATTACCCACCCGGACAATTACCCACCCGGACAATTACCCACCCGGACAATTACCCACCCGGACAATTACCCACCAGGACAATTACCCACCAGGACGATTACCCACCAGGACAATTACCCACCAGGACAATTACCCACCAGGACAATTACCCACTAGGACAACTACCCCCCGGACAATTACCCACCCGGACAATTACCCACCAGGACAATTACCCACCCGGACAATTACCCACCAGGACAATTACTCACCTGGACAATTACCCACCAGGACAATTACCCCCACCTCGGACGATTACCCTAGCCCCCTCCCCCCACACACACACCGTACTGTAATGATGATTCATCTAATGGACCAACTTCATGATTTCATAATTTCAACTTCAACATTCGCTGATATACGGCCGATATTTTGACTTATTTGCGACATTTTCTGATACCCGAATTTGAAGTTCATATCGTCAAGTATCGGCCTTCA
>NW_014577741.1:0-2232 GCF_000485595.1 Priapulus caudatus | reverse complement strand
ATCTGGTATCCTATTTTTTGGATAGTAATTTCAACAATGCGTACCGTCCATCAATAAATGTTGATCAGAAAGCTTCCTCTGGCTTGGCTCCGATCATTTGTTTAAATGTAATCTGTAAGTTGCTGATGATAAAGAAATAAAGCAGTTACCCATTAAGCGTGTTCTTTCACTATTTTATTCATTGCTAACCAACATACACGTGTTTAAAAAATTGGTTGGTCAAGTCTGTCAAGAAATGACGTACGCAAGACGCCCCCATATTTCCTGCCACGATCGCCCAATCCCTATTGGCTATCCACGATCACGTGATAGCTGTTATCCGAGGAATTCCGAGTGACCTATTTGAGTCGAAGGAGATGTAAACATGGCGGACTGTTAACACAATAGCTGTCTGTCAAGTTAGATAACGTACGAATTTTATGACGTACGCTAGTCTAAATCGTCCACAGCGGATTCCAATCAAGGATAAAGGTGTCGGCAATCGATTGAGCCTAATTAGTAAGTAATAAGGTATTTTGGCCGAAATATGGCCATTTGAACCGGCGTCGTTTTCATGGGCCGTTTTGGAATGTCAGATTTTTGACGAATTTCCAAGTGGTACGTCAGTTTTTGACGGACATTTCTTCCGTACGTCATGTATTTGACGGACATAATCATCTGTTTGACTTCATATGGTATAATTCCCATATTTATGGCGGTAATTGTACCAAATTGTAGCGTATAGATTGTCATAACCCTCTTCATAAGCCTCTATATGCACTCTACATAGCATAATAGTTTCTAGTACGGTGTGTCGGACATTGCCGGTAATTTTCTTGGATCAATCAATTCATATTATACCAACACTGTTGATTAGTATAGCCTTATAGTAGTAGGTAGTAAGCCATGTAGAAGTATTCTTATATTGTTAAAGTGAAATATATGCATATGACTGTACATCTTCTCAGAACTGATGATTTTGTGATAATTTGAACATGTCCATCAAACTAATGTACGCAAGTTTTTTAAGATTTTATTTGAATAATGGCATTCAAGTGAAATCATCTTGGCCACATTTTAAAGAGAAATAATCTTTTATTTAAATAAGAATTAGAAGAACTGATAATGGCTTTACTAGAAATGATGATATTCAATCTATTTTGTGATTTTTGAAAATTTGTCCGTCAAACAAATGTACGCAAGTTTTTTGTAAACTTGGGCCTTGTATGTCTTTTAGGTGAATTTTACTTACCTTAAACCTCATTGGTAAATGGCTACACTGTATAAATGTGTACTTACCAACAACAATTCATATCCAAGAGGTGTATTGCAACAGTAAAATACTTTCCTTCGAACCAAGTAGCCTTGGCCAAGTATGGCTGGAGTGTTTGAGCGAATGTAAATTTTTCATGTTTATGTTTTTAGACAAATGGTTCTTCCTCTTTCATAAATTGGCATTACCTGCACTTATATAAATAGTGTTGAGTATAGAAATAGTAATAATAACTGATTAATTGACAATAAAAGATGAAGTGACCTCAAAAATGATGTACGCAAGCACCAAGTTCCAAACTTTAAATGCAAATTTTTAAGGTTTACTTTCTGTCAACTATATTTTCATTGTTTTATGATGACATGTTGGTTCATCAAGTTTCATCAAGAGGCGTCAGCGGCGAGAACCGAGTCGGGTTTTTTTTTCGAGCAAAGAATTTTCGATGGGAAAATATTTCCATTAAAAATTATTAATTAAAAGTTATTTTTTAAAGATTCTTTTAAAGGCATTATTTCAAATAATAATAAAAGTAACAGCAATAATAAAAATTAATTAAAATATTAACAATATTGCAGTGTGTAAATGTTACTTACCTCTAGCTTCTAGAAAATAATTCATATTAATAATAATAAACCATTTGGTCTGGAGATGGCACCTAACACTAGCTTCTTAAAAATAATAGGTAGTATAATAATAATAAACAAGTGCCGCAGAGCGACTGGGCTCATCTGGGGTCTGTTGCTACGGTTATAAATTCATTTGTGCATAGCAAGACGGCTTATACATAAGTCTTCTATATTCTTGTTTGACTTTCGTAACCAATTCGAACAAATATATCAGCTACACTTTTGCACCCACCTAATCTCTATGGGCTAATTCTAATTTACCAAGAACAATAATAACTCGGACAGCACAGACCTCCGCCAAGGCAGCTGAATTCTCTCACTGTGAAAATATTTATTAATTAATTAATTAATTAA
>NW_014577740.1:215000-217275 GCF_000485595.1 Priapulus caudatus | reverse complement strand
CAAAATTCCCTATAATAAGCATATATGAGTTGTCCTATAAACTCCTATATTTGAGAATGAACAGTCCTATAATTCCTATATTTGAATGATCAAAATGTGCTGGGAGGCATGTAAATGTCAAAATAACACATTCGCACTTGAATATATCACAGTACACACGTATTACAATACTATATATACCGATACGTATACTATATATTCTTGCAGTATTTCACATAATCTGTCAGAATCGTCACGCACTAATGTTGCTACATGGGCTAACATGTGCATTTAAAATGAAAAGGAGTTATCCTAGCATAGATTTATATGATAGCCTTCCATATGATGGCTTTCCTCAGTCTCCCACTCCTCTCGCTCCTTCACTCTCAGCAAGCTATATTATGCGGTTGTCTTCGGTCGGAATCGGTCCGTACTACACGTCTGAAACGGTGCTCGCGCATGCGCAATATCTCCCGAGAAGAGTAATATTTTGCAAAAATTAGGCATTTATAATGAAGAGGAGTTATCCTAGTATAGATTTATATGATAACATTCCATCAATAGACCTCACTTAAGAAATAGGAAGAAGACCGTGCATGTAAGGTCCTCGCTGCATATACCATGCAGTCAGTATACAATCTGACTGCGTTAATGTGTTATTGCATGCGCAATATCTCACCAGAAGAGTTATATTTTGTGATGAATATGCATTTAATATGGTCAGGGGCTAGCTCAGCATAGATTTATGTAATAAATTATCAATACGCCTGTGTTCATAATTAGTAGAGCGCCCGAGCCTGTAGGGCGCAAAACTCCTACTTGACCCCGCCCATCCTTCCCCATTGCCTCATTTGTCCCTCGCTCATCGTCCTTCTTCTTCTACCGACCTTAGCTATCTTCCCTGTTGCGTTTCCTCTGTCTCCCACCCTTCTCTCCGTCAGCAAGCTATATTGTGTAGTTTCCATTCGTCTGTACTGCACGTCTGAAACTGTGTTCGCGCATGCGCAATAACTCCCGAGAAGATTATTATTTTGCAGAAATTATGCACCTAGAATGAAGAGGGGTTATCCGAGCATAGATTTATGTGATAACATCCCACCAGTAGATCTCACTTAAGAAATGGGACGAAGACCTTGCATGTAAGGTCCCCTCTGCATATACCAGCCGGTACACAATCTGGCAACGTTAGTGTGTTATTGCATGTGCAATATCTCACCAGAAAAGTCATATTTTGTGATGAATATGCATTTAATATGGTCTGGGGGTATCTGACCATAGACCTATTTATTAATTTTTTATCAGTAAACCTGTGTTAATAATTAGTAACGCGCCCTAGCCTGTAGGGCGCAAAACTCCTACTTCATCCTCTACCATCCTTCCCCATTGCCTCACTTGTCCCTCGCTCAGCGCCCTTCTTCTTCTACCGCGCTTAGCTATCTTCCCTGTCGCGTTTCCTCTGTCTCCCACCCTTCTCTCCGCCAGCAAGCTATATTGTGTAGTTTTCATTCGTCTGTACTGCACGTCTGAAACTGTGTTCGCGCATGGACAATAACTCCCGAGAATAATATTATTTTGCAGAAATTATGCACCCAGAATGAAGAGGGGTTATTCTAGCATAGATTTATGTGATAACATCCCGTCAGTAAATCTCACTTAAGTAATGGGACGAAGACTTTGCATGTAAGGTCCCCTCTGCACATACCAGCCAGTACACAATCTGGCAAGGTTATTGTGTTATTGTATGCGCTATATCTCACCAGAAGAATAATATTTTGTGATGAATATGCATTTAATATGGTCAGGAGGTATTTGAGCATAGATTTATGTATTAAATTTTTATCAGTATACCTGTGTTCATAATTAGTAACGCGCCCTAGCCTGTAGGCCGCAAAACTCCTACTTTACCCCCTCCCATCCTTCCCCATTGCCTCCCTTGTCCCTCGCTCAGCGTCCTTCTTCTTCTTCCGCCCTTAGTTATCTTCCCTGTTGCGTTTCCTCTGTCTCCCCCCCTTTTCTCCGCCAGCAAGCTATATTGTGTAGTTTTCATTCGTCTGTACTGCACGTCTGAAACTGTGTTCGCGCATTGGCAATAACTCCCAAGAAGAATATTATTTTTCAGAAATTATGCACCCAGAATGAAGAGGGGTTATCCAAGCATAGATTTATGTGATAACATCCCATCAGTAGATCTCACTTAAGAAATGGGACGAAGTCCTTGCATGTAGGGTGCCATTTGCATATACCAGCCAGTACACAATCTGGCAACGTTAGTGTGTTATTGCATGCGCAATATCTC
>NW_014577740.1:212208-213468 GCF_000485595.1 Priapulus caudatus | reverse complement strand
CCGAGCATAGATTTATGTGATAACATCACATCAGTAGATCTCACTTAAGAAGTGGGACGAAGGCCTTGCATGTAAGGTACCCTCTGCATATACCAGCCAGTACACAATCTGGCAACGTTAGTGTGTTATTGCATGCGCAATATCTCACCGGAAGAGTTATATTTTGTGATGAATATGCATTTAATATGGTCAGGGGGTATCTGAGCATAAATTTAGGTAATAAATCTTTATCAGTAGACCTGTGTTCATAATTAGGAGAGCGCCCTAGCCTGTAGGGCGCAAAACTCTTACTTCACCTTCTCCCATCCTTCCCCATTGCCTCCCCTGTCCTTCGCTCGGCGTCCTTCTTCTTCTACCGCCCTTAGCTATCTTTCCTGTCGCGTTTCCTCTGTCTCCCACCCTTCTCTCCGCCAGCAAGCTATAGTGTGTAATTTTTATTCGTCTGTACTGCACGTCTGAAATTGTGTTCGCGCATGCGCAATAACTTTTGGAGAAGAATATTGTTATGCAGAAATTATGCACTCAGAATGAAAAGGGGTAATCCGAACATAGATTTATGTAATAACATCCCATCAGTAGATCTCACTTAAGAAATGGGACGAAAACCTTGCATGTAAGGTCCCCTCTGCATATACCAGCCGGTACAGAATCTGGCAACGTTAGTGTGTTATTGCATGCGCAATATCTCACCAGAAAAGTTATATTTTGTGATGAATATGCATTTAATATGGTCAGGGGGTATCAGAGCATAAACCTATGTATTAATTTTTTTATCAGTAGACCTGTGTTCATAATTGGTAGAGCGCCCTGGCCTGTAGGGCGCAAAACTCCTACTTCACCCCCTCCCATTCTTCCTCATTGCCTCTATTGTCCCTCGCTCAGCGTCCTTCTTCTTCTACGGCCCTCAGCTATCTCCCCTGTAGCGTTTCCTCTGTCTCCCACCATTCTCTCCGTCTGCACATCTGAAACTGTGTTCGCGCATGCGCAATAACTTCCGGGGAAAATATAATTTTGCAGAAATTATGTACTCAGAATGGAGAGGGGTTATCCGAGCATAGATTTATGTGATAACATCCCATCAGTACATCTCACTTAAGAAATGTGACGAAGACCTTGCATGTAAGGTCCCCTCTGCATATACCAGCCAGTACACAATCTGGCAACGTTAGTGTGTTATTGCATGCGCAATATCTCACCGGAAAAGTTATATTTTGTGATGAATATGCATTTAAAATGGTCAGGGGGTATCTGAGCATAGAT
>NW_014577740.1:209811-210880 GCF_000485595.1 Priapulus caudatus | reverse complement strand
ATCTGGCAACGTTAGTGTGTTATTGCATGCGCAATATCTCACCGGAAGAGTTATATTTTGTGATGAATATGCATTTGATATGGTCAGGGGGTATCTGAGCATAAATTTATGTAATAAATCCTTATCAGTAGACCGGTGTTCATAATTATTAGAGCGCCCTAGCCTGTAGGGCGCAAAACTCATACTTCATCCCCTACCATTCTTCCCCATTGTCTCCCTTGTCCCTCGCCCAGCGTCCTTCTTTTTCTACCGCCCTTAGCTATCTTCCCTGTCGCGTTTCCTCTGTCTCCCACCCTTCTCTCCGCCAGCAAGCTATATTGTGTAGTTTTCATTCGTCTGTACTGCACGCCTGAAACTGTGTTTGCGCATGCGCAATAACTCCCGAGAAGAATATTATTTTTTAGAAATTATGCACTCAGAATGAAGAAGGGTTATGCGAGCATAGATTTATGTGATAACATCACACCAGTGGATCTCACTTAAGAAATGGGACGAAGACCTTGCATGTAAGCTCCCCTCTGCATATGCCAGCCAGTATTCAATCTGGCAACGTTAGTGTGTTATTGCATGCGCAATATCTCACCAGAAGAGTTATATTTTGTGATAAATATGCATTTAATATAGTCAGGGGATATTTGAGCATAGATCTACGTATTAAATTTTTATCAGTATACTTGTGTTCATAATAAGTAGCGCGCCCTAGCCTGTAGGGCGCAAAACTCCTACTTCACTCCCTCCCATCTTTCCCCATTGCCTCCCTTGTCCCTCGCTTAGCGTCCTTCTTCTTCTACCGCCCTTAGCTATTTTTCCTGTCGCGTTTCCTCTGTCTCCCACCTTTCTCTCCGCCAGCAAGCTATATTGTGTAGGTTTCATTCGTCTGTACTGCACGTCTGAAACTGTGTTCGCGCATGCGCAATAACTCCCGAGAAGAATATAATTTTGCAGAGAAATTATGCACCCAGAATGAAGAGGGGTTATCCAAGCATAGATTTATGTGATAACATCCCATCAGTAGATCTCACTTAAGAAATGGGACGAAGTCCTTGCATGTAGGGTGCCATTTGCATAT